>NC_056726.1:835272344-835364844 GCF_019279795.1 Protopterus annectens | reverse complement strand
AGTAATAGTCAACACAATCCAGGATTAGTTATAACAGCATGCATAGATATTCCCATTAACCCAAAACACCAAATTTGGAGCAGTTGCACAGCAAACAGAACACATGCATATATGGAACCACAGTGGCCATTACAACAGCATTCAGGTTACATTGATAGCAACAGGCCACCAATGATAATATTTCAACATGGAACATTAATAGAAACACATTTTAATATTTGTTGAACAATAAGACATATGTCCCAACATTAGGTTTGGTGTAAACATACCCATTGATTTGTGTATTTATTGTTGCAGATATGGTGGGGGGGGGATGTCAATTAACAACTTATATATCCGTGCAGTACTCACAACTTTAATGATCATTGCTCTGTGTGTATGTATATGTATGTATGTATGTATACATATATATATATATATATATATATATATATATATATATATATATATATGTGTGTGTGTGTGTGTGTGTATATATGTCTTCCACGGTGGTGCAGCGGTAGAATTGTTGCCTCACAGCAAGAGGTTCTCCCGTTCAATTCTTGGCTTGGGTTGGGAGTGCCTTCTGTGTGGAGTCTGCATGTCCTCCCCATGGTTGAGTGGGCATTCGAAAGACATGCATTGAATGGGTGTGCCTTCGTTGAAGGCTGGCAACTCGACACTATACAAAAACCAACTGCCAATCATTAGCGGACTAGAGTTCCTCTGTGGTGACCCCTAACTGGGAAAAGACAAACAACAACAACAACAAGCTCTATTCATTACTCTACAGGTATTATTACAATACCCTATGGCCTTGGTTTGGTCAGTGGTATTTTTGTACACAGTGTCTACTTAACTGTCTTATAGCTAAATTCTACTACTGTTACCTGGTAGACCTGTGGAGGAAATGCTTGTTAACACTACCTGACTGTTTCTACACATATTCCCAGATTCCTAGTTGTAATTATGCACATACCTGTCAATCCCTTAATGCACAACATCTGGACAAAGCTTGACAACATGGGGTTACAAATAGGGACATATTTTGAATATTGCTCTTATAAACATTTAGACAGTTGCTAGAGTAACAGTATTTATTTTAATATACATTTTCTAAAGGATTTGAAGTCTGACACTCAAATGTATGCCATTATTTGGTGACTACAATCCTGAGATCATCCCAATGATTTGCCAGGGAAAAAGAGGAACAGGCCAAAAATATGAGCCAAATATCTGGACATTCTGGGAAAATCTGTACAGTTGAGAAGTATGATTATGCATACAGCTTACTACCAGTCCCAGGATTTGAACCATGACTGTGTCTGCTAAAAATACAACAATGTATGTTTCATCAGAGTGAGCTATTTAGACACCGCTGTCTATTCCTTCAGTGTTTTCTTTCTAAGTCTCTCTTGGTTGTACAATCTGACCTTGTAATTACAACAGTCTTATACAGACATTCCTAGACATATTTTTATGTAGCACAGTGTGAAAAACAGTGGTTGACACAACAGTACTATTCTGATATCAGATGTTGGTGAATGCTACATGTCAGGCCATAGAATACCAAAGTAAACACTACCAGTCCAGGATTTAAAACTATTGCCAGGCAGTTACAGTTTTCTTATCTGAAAGGCCTGTGGGGGAATGTTTGTTAACACTAACTGACTGTTTCTACACATATTCCCAGATTCCTAGTTAATATTATGCACATACCTCTCAATCTCCTAATGCACACACTCTGGACAAAGGTTGACAACATGGGGGTACAAATAGGGACATATTTTGAATATTGCTCTTATAAACTTGGAGAGTTGCTAGAGTAACAAGATTTGTTTTAATATACATTTTCTGAAGGATTTGAGGTCTGAAAATCAAATGTATGTCATTATTTAGTGACTACAGTTCTGAGATCATCCTAGTGATTTGCCAGGGAGTCAGAGGAACAGGCTCAAAATATGAGCCAATTATCTGGACATTCTGCGAAAATCTGTACAGTTGAGAGGTATGATAAATTATGCATACAGCTTACTACCACTCCCAGGATTCTAACCATGGCTGTGTGTGCTAAAAATTCAACAATTTGAGTTTCATCAGAGTGAGCTATTTGGAAACTGCCGTCTGTTCCTATAGTGTTTTCTGTCTAGGTCTCTCTTGGTTTTGCAGTCAGACCTTGTACTTACAACAGTCTTATACAGACATTCCTAGACATATTTTTTATGTAGCACAGTGTGGGTAACAGTGGCTAACACAACATTACTATTCAGAGACTACAACACTAAATGCAATACAATACCAGAGTATACACAACCAGTCCAGGATTTAGAACTTTATTGCCAGGCAGTTACGGTTTTATTGAAATATCACCTATATGGGACTATTACTGTCATATTGTCTGGTTTATTCAGTACAACCATTACACAGTTTTTATACTACCAGGTGACTTTCTACTATTTTATATTTATTTGGTATGACTACTGTAAGCAGGATTGTTACTCACCAGCCACGAGACATAGCCTTTGCAACCTACTGGCATGGGCTTCCTGATTCATAGCCCGCTCAGCTGCAGCTGTAAAGGGAATAGAGAACTATTTAGCCATACCTATCCATCACATACACAGGATGGACTTTGTTAAACAGTTATTGATATGAATACTTACACACTGCTGGGACATCACCTCTCTGCCTTGCTTCTTGGACGCACTCATCCAAGAGCTCCCTC
This sequence comes from Protopterus annectens, assembly GCF_019279795.1. NCBI lineage: Eukaryota > Metazoa > Chordata > Ceratodontiformes > Protopteridae > Protopterus > Protopterus annectens. The sequence goes on along the minus strand of NC_056726.1, from coordinate 835,362,140 downwards.
TTCCACTGCTTCAAGTCAGCATAGTGGTGCCGGACCTGCTCACCAGTCCGAGGGATACCAGTGGCACTGGTGAGATCATGGGTGAGATGGTCCCAGGCTTCTGCTTTATATTGGGAGCCCTGGCACTGGCCCTGCAGCAGTCTCTCATCATGGATATTTACCAGGAGTTTTACCATGACCTTGGACTCCTGTATGCCCCAGTGCTGCACCCATAAATGTATGCTCTCGCTAGCACTTGCCATACTGCCTACAGTGGGAAGCTGCAACCAGTTATGAGCTGTATTCTCACCTGCGGGGTTTAAATATGTTTGATTTCCCACCCTTTGCTGTGACTGAATGGTTTTGAATATGCTGAGCTAAGCTAAGCTATGGGTAAACCTGCTTACCTAAGGTTGGTAGTGCTTAAAGGGGCAGGTTTAGCACTGCTTACCAATGGGCAAATCCACCTAGCTGGGCTACTCATTGCTTAGCAGTCATATTTACACAATGCTTACACCTAGTAAGTAGAGCTGTGCAATGCTTAGCATTCCTTATTTTTTATTTTATAGACTATCTGCTGCATAGGACTGATTCATCATTCATTACATATAAATTTGTTTACTGCCCCTGACATCCCCCAATGTGCTTTCATTACATTTATTAATGTGTGACTATACTGTATGGGGCACTTGTGTTTATATCAGGGTTTCACAACTTTATTAAACTGACCTCACATTTGGACCTACTTCAGTACTCTGGTTAACAAATATATGTTATTTAGTAGCTAATTATATAAAAAAAATGTTTATGTATTGCTTTCACAAGTAAAATGCAAATTGGATACAGTGGGGAAAAGACCAGAAATGTCTGCTTGCAAAGCATATGCTCTAACCACTACACTATTGCAGTGCTGCTTATGTTGGATGTCTCTTGCTATTTAACTTCTTGTGCTGTTTAAGTTGGACTAAGCTTAGCTGAGCAACAGGAACACCCACGCAGCTATGCTTAAACTTTATTGCATGTTTTAAAAAACAATATTTGTTGTGTTTTCTTATTTGTACCCTTCAGAATATCCCTCCTAATGCTCAACCTGTTATTCTATCAACTTTCTGCTTTGTGGGACGATTGTCCCTTTTGGCTTTGTCCACATTCCTTACTCTGATGGGTTGGGAGGTGTGCGCTATGTGCTTATGCTAAATGTGTTATTCTATCCACATTTGGCTTGGTAGGGATGATTGTCCATTATGGCTTTGACCAGATGTCTAATCCTGACGGGTTGGGGGTGTTACAAGTGTTCTCGCTCATTTTAAATTGCTGAAAGGCAATTCTGAAGTGCAGAGGGCATGTGTATTGTGAGAGCTCTGCTCTCAGACACCCCCCCTGTGCTTGTACATGACTGTTTTAGAGCATGGCAGTATGCCTTCATACATATGCATGGTGCGCTGCTGTGCTGAACAGGAACAGTCCCTGCCATGCAGGAATAACTTATTCCTGCAAGGCTACTTGCTGAATCTGGGGGATACTGTTTTTCTGAATTATAGTTTTTAGACATATGGGTTTTGAACTGTTCAATTTTCAATATTTTTTCTTCAAACATCCATCTTTCAAAATTGTTTTACTAAAATCTATTATAGGGAACCTGTTGCAGTGAATGGAAGTCTACTTTAAAAAAAATAAAATTAATAATAACCAGAAAGTGAAATGTTAAGCAACAGTTCCCTTTCTGGATATTATTGTTACTATGATTACCTTTCAGGGCACTTCATAGATACTTACTAGACTTGCAAATACAGTTATAATGCAGCCAGTTAATGGTTCACAAGACTGAAATCAGTTTACAAATATCAAGGAGCATTAACGTATGCACTCTTTTGTCATAACTTAGTTATGTTAACCCGTTGTCATTTAACAGAAAGAAGTACTGAGCTCCAAGTTCCAGTAAAATGTTTTAAAAAATTTCATTTAACAACTTTGTTTTGACATTGTTTAAGTTAATGGAAACATGAGCTGTGCTGAATCTAATAATATTTTTAGCATATTCTTTGTAATGGAATAGCCCATTTATTTGTTGCAGTGGTAATATGTGAAAGATTCAACTGGCACTAGATCTGAAGCAGTTTTTGTGAATCTGTTTAGCTCAATGTCACATTCAGGAATATTAATTTAATCATCTGTTTGTGTAAGGGTTACCTAATGTGAACTGATGTTGGTGAATGTAATGCTATAATACTTTTAGGAGTCAGTAATGAGTTGTGTTCACAACAGTCGGCAATGGGGTTTTGGGTTTTACTTAATGATACAGAGTCAGAGCTAACAGTTAGAGAAGGCTATGGTTAGGGTTAGTTCTAGGGTTAAAGTCAGTTCTAGGGCTTAGGGGCAGGGTTAAAGTCAGGTTTGGGTTTGAGGGAAAGTTAAGAGCTTTTTTAGGGCTGAAATAGATTTAAGGATAAGTTTAGGATTAGGGTTAGGCTGAGTTTTAGACCTAGGGTTAGATTTACATTTAGGCTGTTACCTGCTGCACAGTGGTGTGCCACATACTGTTTTTCTAAATTATAGTTTTTAGACTTATGGATTTTGAACTGTTCAGTTTTCAATATTTGTCTTCAAACTTCCATTTTTCAACTCAATTGCAAAAAATGCTACCCCCTCTGACAGAGATTAAAGGGCACTGGATATATGGGGAAAGAAGGTTCATATATCTGCAACCTTGGAAATTAGGGCCTTAAACTGCCAGTTTCATATGCTCAAGTATCAACATGTCATGGGATTGCTGAAACAGAAAATTATGTTGATTTCTGAATGTGCAGAAAATAAAGAATTGCAGGAATTATTGCATGCAGCAGAACAAGTTGGAAAGCATACTTTGCAATGTGGTTTTGATTCCTTAGAGGCCTCCTGCAGGGCCGCAGTTACTGGATCTGTGATTAGGAGGCATGCCTGGCTAAAAGAGCAAAATTTGCCTGATCATGTTAAAGCTGAATTACTGGATGCACCTTTACAGCATGATACTCTGTTTGGTATTAAGGCAGAAGAGGTTTTAAAGAAAATGGAGGACAAAGCTAAGTCTATGCAAACTGTAAAAGACTTCTTACAAGTGCAGCCACCAAGATTCAGTAGACACTGGCCTACAAAAAATTGGTCCTTTCCTGTGTCCAACAGAGCTCAAAGGGGCAAATCCAGATGCCTTAAAGGTTCTAGATACCAGGCACAAGATTCTTACAGGTCAAAGCAATGGGATGCTTCTACCTCCAAATCTGGAGGAGATAAAGCATGACCCTACAGAAAACAGTCTCAATGACTTCCCTCTGCCATCTCCAAGCACTTACCTTTTGGCAGCAGCTTTACGGGAAAAGTTAGCACTTTTTGCTCAAAACTGGCAGTTAATAATCCAGGACAAGTGGGTACTAAACATAGTATCTCAGGGGTACAGATTCCACTTCCATACTCTGCCAATGGCAAACGGTTGGCCGGATCTGCCAAAAAATCAATGGGCAGAGGCACAAAAACAGGTTATGTCCCTCATGGATATGGGGGCTATTCAGCCAGTACCAGAACAGGAAAAAGGACAATGTTTTTATTCAAGACTGTTCTTGGTACCCAGAAAAGACAAGGCCTGGTGCCCAATACTGGACTTATCAATTTTGAACACATACCTGGACATTCCAAAATTCAAAATGCTAACTTTACAGCAGCTTCTGCCCATGCTGGGCAATAATGCTTGGCTGGTGAGATTAGATCTAAAAGAGGCATATCTGCATATCCCAATAAGGGAAACGTGCAGAAGATACCTCCATTTCAAGGCTGGCTCTATGCATTACCAATTCTCTACACTGTCCTTTGGCTTATCTACTGCACCCAGGATCTTTACAAAGTGCCTGGCACCAGTAATTGCATTTTGCAGACAAAAAAGTATACAAATTTATCCTTACTTGGAAGACTGTCTCATTCAAGCAGACAACAAGGACATTCTTCTTCAGCACCTGGCATTTGTGAAAAGGCTTCTAACATGCCTAGGGTACACAATAAACGAAAATAAATCACAACAGGTACCCTCTCAAAAGATAACATTCCTGGGTGCAAGCTTGAATACAACTGCCCAAATGGCTTTCCTCACGCCAGACAAACAAAGGCAACTGACTACTTACTTCAAACTGATGGCAACAAAAACCCAGTTATCTGCAAGACAAACTCTGCAGGCTTTGGGATTCATCCTGCATCCTACTGATTCCATATGCAAGACTGCATATGGGGAAACTACAATGGTACCTAAAAAGTTTATGGAGTCAACATTGTCACAGTCTGGAAGCAATGATTCCTCTCATTCCCTGCCTACAACAGGAGTTTCTATGGTGGGCAAAGGCATGTCACCAGAACACGGGACGGGCTTTCACTCTACCCCTTGCCAGCCAAACCTTAACAACAGACGCATCAGATTATGCATGGGGGCCCACCTGGCAGGAAGATGCATTCAGGGCATATGGACCCAAAACAAATGCATCTGCATATCAATCAAAAAGAGATGTTAGTTGTTCAAAATGCCCTGACAGCCTTCAAGGACTTACTTCATCCAGGACAGCTACTGATAAAGACGGAAAACACCACAGTGATGTGGTATATAAACAAGCAGGGGGGCATGCACTCATACCCCCTTTGCATACTAGCCATGGCCCTGTGGGAAACAGCCTTGACTTACCAAGTACATCTTCAAGCTCAATTCCTGTCAGGAAAGCAAAATACTCCTGCAGACAATTTAAGCAGAAACCTTATGGACTCTCACGAGTGGAAACTAGATCCACAAGTCTTCAGCATGATAACAAAGAAATGGGGGAGACCGGACATAGACCTATTTGCCTCTCCTCAAAATTATCAACTGAAAAAATTCTGCACAAGGACTTATCACAGACAAGCATGGAAAGTGGACGCCCTATCCTTCAGTTGGAAAAACCTACCAGTTTACGCCTTTCCTCCCCTGCCTCTTCTTCCCAAGGTACTACTAAAAGTCAGACAGGAGAAACCAAAGATGATACTAATTGCCCTGGATTGGCCCTGCCAATACTGGTACCCAATCCTAAGGAACATGTCTCAATTCCCAGCTTGGTACTTACATCAAATACCTCACTTACTGTCCCAGCAAAACAATCAAATCCTGCACAATCAGCTCCAAACACTGAACCTGGCAGCATGGCTGATCATGTAATTATTCAAACACCTCTCTGTAAAGCTGTAATATATGTCATTTTGGAATCCAGAAGGCCTAGTACTAGAAAATCTTATGCTGATAAATGGAAGAGATTCTGTGCTTGGAACCAAGCACAAGGAACTGATACAGCAGAGCCAAATATACCTCAGATTTTACAAAACTTGACTGAGATGCTTGATAAAGGCCTATCTTTTTCATCAATAAAAATCCATGCCTCCGCCATCTTGGCTCATTATAACACAGAGCCACCAATCTTTTCTCATCCTTTACTAAAGCAGTATCTTAGAGGGGCCAAAAATTTAAGGCCTCCCAGAAGATCACCAATTTCTGCATGGGACCTCAATTATGTTTTGGAAAAGCTCACCCTGCCTCCATTTGAACCAGCTGGTACTGCAGACCTAAAGTTCTTATCATGGAAAACAGCTCAGCTCCTGGCAATTACTTCAGCAAGAAGAGTCTCAGAGATACAGGCCCTCATGGCTGTGGAGCCTTTTATAATTTTTTACCCAGACAGTGTGTCCCTGAGGACCAATCCTTCATTTATGCCTAAGGTGGTTTCCAGTGTGGCTCTTAACCAAACTATTCATCTGCCAATCTTTTATCCAAATCCGCAGAACAAGGGGGAGAGGATTCTGCATTCATTGGACGTACACAGACAGCTAAGATTCTACTTGAGCAGGACTAAAGCTCTAAGAAAAACTGAGCAGTTACTAGTGACATATGCTGCAGGATCAGAAGGAAAGGCTATTTCAAAGCAGACTATTTCAAAGTGGATATGCCACTGCATTAGTTTCTGCTACTTACACCATGGCAAACCTGTGCCCAAGGGCATTAGGTCTCATTCCACCAGAACTGCAGCAACATCAGCAGCCTTTCTCAGAGGAGTACCAACCAAAGACATTCTAGAGGCTGCTACTTGGAGTTCTGTTCACACTTTTACAAAGCATTATCATTTGCCTCTCTATTCTAAGTCCAGGGCAGGCTTTGCCACTGCATTTCTGCAGGGCTTTATAGTCGCCCCTAATGCTGTTTAGCTCCAGCCTCCCATCCATAGCTTTGGGATTCTACCCAAATGTAATGACTTCAACAGTGAAACACGAAGAACATAGTACAGTTGTGTACACTTACCATAAATGTAGATGTTCGAGTGTATTCACTGTTGCAGTCCAGATTACCCGCCCACCATCCCCCTTTTATTCTGGAGTTTCTCTTTCCTTCACTATCTTCTACAACCTATTTGCTTGTAGATGAAGGTAAAGTTTGTATTGTTGCATGTATATATAGTTTATATATATATATATTTGCTACCTTTTGGGGGGGGGAACCTGACATCTGGAGCAAGAAAAACTAAAGAAAATGGCGTCGGCTGCTTGTTTTATACCCCTGACGACCTGACGTCATTGAAAAGGAGACAGCAACTGACGCAGGACCCAAGACTTTGGAATTCAGGCCGACTGAGGGCAGATTACCCAAATGTAATGACTGCAACAGTGAATACACTTGAACATCTACATTTATGGTAAGTGTACACAACTGTACTTTATAGGGAACCTATTGCAGTGAATGGAAGTCTACTTTAAAAAATCTGATAAAATAATTATCTGCTTCTGGTGGCACACATACATTTTGATTATAGAACCAATTCATTTCATGGTGACAGCACTAGAATGAAGAAGTCTAAAATATTAAACAAACTAAATGACTCAGATGCCTAAGAATTTCTTTAAATATATATATCAGAACTTTTAAATGTAACAATAGTGTGTGGATATGCTCGTTTATTTTTCAGCTTCCATACTTAGCAAAAATGAAATAGTATGTGATTTACTTGTCTGAGTGAACATTAACATATGCTGCTTAATAAATGAAAATTTTGGTAAAATCCAATGTCCTACCTAGATTTCTCATGTGACAACATGATGAAGATACTAAGAGAAAATATATGTAAATAACATTTTATAAGGATTCCCACATAAAATATAACACTGGTATGATCTATATTTCTAAAAATATATACTACAAATGTAAAAAAATGCTGTTTCACATTTATATGGCTGAACAAGACTTACTTTTACTGGATCTGCATGATTCACTAAACTTGTGTCCTTCTTATTGATTTATGTATTGATTGACATTTGATTACCAGGAAAGTCCGACTGGGTAGAAGCACATTTTCAGAGGAGGCCCAGGGAGAAAAGCTCGAAATTATTACAATACATTTTAAGAACAAAAATTTTACAATCTTCAAAAATAAAACAAAACATCTGCAGTTTAAATAATTATAACAAACTAGTGATAATATAAAACATTGGTTAAGAATCAATACAAGTTATATGACAATCATTTAATATTTATTTTTTCTTGGTCTCTTGCCTTTCTCTGCAGTAATATGTTCTCCCACATACTAGATTTTGCAAGCATTATTTCTGTTGAACCTGAGCTGTTTTCCTGCTTTTGTTTTTTACTCTCTTGACTCCTTTACTAATTTATACAGACATACAAATTTGCCAACAGAAGAAGATAGTTTGCCATGTCTTACAAACAGTTTGTTGTCAGTAGCACCATGGAACTGCCCTGTCCCCCTCTTTTTCCCTCCCCACACCATCACCATATGAACCATGCCCTTTTTTAATCTTCTACATCTTTTTGATTCCAGCACTCCTTCTGGCAACCCATTCCACTACTTTATTACCCTGTGAGCTTTAAACGGATATTTATTTACCAGTTGCTGTTATCTGGTAGATAATGTCACTAACAGGAGAAAGGAAGGAGGGGGCTTCCTCTAGGATGGTGGGATATATGGATGGATAAGTGGCCAGATCAAAGTGTATATACATTGAGCCATGACACAGGGAAAAAAGGCAGCTGCAAAGTGAAACGAAATGCAGACTGGGACACAGTATCAGGTGTAGTAGGTGGAAGGAGGTGAATAGAATGGGAAGAAAAATGCTGTCAGCCAACTTAATTCCTCTCACACTGACAAACCTGGCCCACTGCACTACCTCATCATGAAGAATGGATATTTCCTTCTGCTAATGTTACACAATGAACCTTCTTTCTGGATATTTTCTCTCCACTGCCTGCTGCCCATCAGCTTCCTCCTTATTGCCCCATCATTTGGAGAGAAGGGGCCAGCCAGGCAATCATCAGGGTTTTCTGCTTGTTTTGGTTCTTCCTTCCACCTACAACAGCCTGAATGAGTGGAAGTCTCAAAGTGCTTCACCTATGACCCACATATATGTATATATGTGCATCTATACCCTTTCTGTATCATGGGAATGGCTTAGTAGATAAGCATTTTTTGCCCCTACATTGACTTCTAGTAAATTCAGCCTCTACTAGGAATGATCATATAGTAAACTCTTCCTCTCTCCTTCTGTGAGGGGCAATCCATAGATGGATGTTCATTTCCAATTGCCCTGGCTGGCTCTTCAATGACAAGGAGTCACTAATTAGTCCAAGATTATCTGGGGTACAGGGTGCATTCAAGTCTTAATCCTTTTACACCATGGAATTTACACTAAAGGAAAGGTTTTATTCAGTGATATGCTTAAAATTAAACATCATACAAGTTAAAAATGCATACTGAAACCAAAACCGACAATGCAAATACAAAATTATTTTTTATAAATGCCATGATATATTCTCCAGTGTAACTTATGGTTGGATAGGAGCTCACCTCATGCATTATTATAGGGCAGACTTTTATCAGACTATAAATCACACTTCATCATTTCTTAAACCTTAATTTACACACATCTCTTATACAGTAATGTTAATTTTATAATTATACCATTAACCATGTAATTTAACATAAAAGTGTGATGCTCTCTGGAGAAATAGAGAATTGGGGAATATCCACCCGCCCACAATCTCTTTTTCCCATTTTTGCATATATGGTCGGGGTGTTACTTCATCAGTGACAATCATATAGAGCCAAGGTTCACACTCTCAGGTGGCTGACTCCTTTCACAGATAATCCAATGGAAGCTCTAATACTCACATTTTGCACGGAAAACATAGTCAATAAGTGTTTACAACCTGCTGGGGCAGTGATTCTGGTTCATAGGTGTGTACTAGGCTAATGGCCCTGGAGCCTTTACAAGCCTAGCCCATAGAAGTGCCCTAGCATTGTGCCACCCGACATTCTGAATTTAGATTTCCCAGATTCAAAAATGAAAAAGCTGATGTCTAGTAAAAGTTCCTAGCCTCTAATCATGCTGAAAGAAAGTTTTCCTGTCAAGCTAAGATGCATCCCTTAGATAACAAAGATGTTATGTTATCTGGAACAAATAAACTCAGTAGGAATGCATAATTTCTTGGCACTTCAAAATTAATAAAATTTAGATCACTCTCAGTTGTTCAAATATTTTCAAGCTAAAGTCCACCTTAAATTAATCAATGAATCTATGATATTGCTCTCAGATAGGCTAAAGTTAATATATTCAGTAGTTTCTCACAGAACAGGCAAATAACTGAGAAAATTAAAACACTTGCAAAAATAGTTTTAACACTGTGTCCCCCAAATGCAAAGCTTTCAGATCACTTCTTTAGCAATGTTTTAGCAGGGTTGCAAATGATGCTTAAAACTGTTATAGCTTATGTAAGCTTGCAGCATGGAGTCTAATATTGACCCCCAGCTGTTGGTGATGCATAAAGTGGGAGGGTGACTCGTGGAATCATACTTTCTGTTAAAACTAGTGGCTTCAGTCCTTTATCCAAACTCTCCAAAACTTATGGGATGTAGTCTAGTCACAAAGGAGTCATATTATATATATCATATTATACATGCACTGTATCTTTTAATGCAACAAGACCAATGATGAGGAGACTAGAATAAGTAATACAACTTATTGCTTGTTCCTTTGTCATTGTGCACTAACCTTTCAATGATCAGGTGGATTTTCATGGGCTTTTGAGAGAATATTATGATACAGAGGTATTTGAGCTTACTTTAGGTGTTAGCTTTCTCCCACAAAAAAAAAAATGATTAAATGTGTCAGATTATGTAGACACATTTGCAGCTACTGCAGCAATTTAAATGACTGATAAAATATTTCATAGGAATGAAGGCCACGTACTTGTCAAAAAATTACAGTTGCATGAAAAGTCATTGTTGGGCTCAGCGAGTAATCAAACAGTGTAGCTATCAGGAAGAAATGTTTTATCACTTATATTAGCTTGTTAGTACAAAGATCAGTATCTGAAGTAAGATTTTAAGGGACTGAAGAATATTACTTTTTTTTCATGAAAATGAGTCTAACCTCCTGTGTGTTGTACACCCCCCCACCTTCAATTTTTAAGTCACTACTGCCTCTGCAGTTAATCTGTTGAAAATCAGAATTTATTGTGCAAACATTCACCAAGAAATGTAAGGCAAATCCATCATTCTCCAGAGCTTTTCCTCACAATTAATGTGATGGTTTAATGCTTTCATGTTAGCAAAAGCTGATATTCAGAAATATCTGTGCAATTCTAAGCATCGTAAGAGGATCTGCAGGCTGCTTCTGTGTTTCAATGTTGATAAAAGATGCTCCTCTATAAATGAACAGTATGCTCTACCCAACCTGCTTTACAGGAAAAAACTATACTATGGACTTGCAGAGACAGATGCCTTCCAAACAGGGCAATTGTATACTAAAATATATTGATAAGTACTGGCATATCAATTTGTAAGATGGCATTTGTCACTGTATCCAATAAATGAACATGCACATTGAGATGCGTGACTGTTGTTGTAATGTCAGATTTTATAAGGGTTGTACAAAGATACATTAAATAGTGAGAAATCAAGTTACTAAAGGCAGAATTCAAGTGGTTGACTAGAGAAAGCCTGATCATACAGATTATGGAGACTGACAATGCACAAACCTGTAAATAGTAGCACTATGAAATCTAAGTAATATCTCATAAAGAAGTATGAATGTGTTTGTTCAGAGGGTAAGTCCCCTGTCACCCCTAAGATATCAGCACCATACTTGCCTTCAGGAACTCTACTAAGGCTGGGTGACCTTAAAATTTGAATATTTTAGTATGGAGTGGGATGGCCCTGCATGGAGGTATAAGGGAGCCTGCCCCACGAAAAGAATATTTTTCTGAATTTTTGTATATTCTGCTGCATATAAACCAAATATTGTAGTAGGCAGTGTGAGTAACTTTAGGTTAAATATTTGCTAATAAGAAAGTAGATGAATAAGTCAGCTTAAAATTAATATTTCTATATATCTTTAGTTATTAGTATTGTACTTGATTGCATCAGTGTTGTTTTCTGGAACTTAACATGGAATATTTTATTTCTAGGTGACATTTGTAAAACACATTTCTGCATGAGTTTTGATCTATTTGTTGACTTTTGTATGTGCATATGACGTCCCCTCCTCTTGGCCAGTAATCAAAGAGCCTGAATCCTCACCACTGACACTGGTGGGGGACATTCACTTGGAACAAAAATAGACACACACAGTATTTCCAGATGCAGCTGTCTGCATCAAGCACAATTTCCCTTAAAAGCACACAGGGAACACACTCAATCTGGGGGCTGGGTTTCCCTCTCTCTCTCTATACACACACACACACATATATATATATATATATATATATATATATATATATATATATATATATATGTGTGTGTGTGTGTGTGTCTCTCTCTCCAGGCCCCCAATTAAGACTCCCCACTGGCACAGCTGTATAATTGAGTCCTCAGCCAAGTGTCCAAGCCAAGTCCTCCATCACTCTCTCCATGAAACCAGTGCTCTGTGTCCCTGCTCCAAGACACACACACACACACACACACACACACACACACACACACACACACACACACACACACACACACACACACACACACACACACCTGGTAAAGGCTGGCACAGATTTCCTTGCTCTGCTACCCCTTGCCCAGTATATAAGGTAGTTACTGCCACCAGACACTCCAAAGCCAGTTACTCTAAGGATCTTACAAGGGTACTCAGTTATACTGTGTGAAATTAATACTAATACAAATGGTAATGTTGACCAAACAGCAAGGCTTTCAGGAGTCGCCACAGTGTCAACAAATAAATATAAGCACTCTCAAAGGTTAAAATATTCTCTAAAGGACCAGCCACAATGAAAAGTTTAAATATATTTAATAATAAAGAACAAAAGAGCATGAAAATACTAAATATCTATTTACAATAAACACCAGAGTTTCAATCACAGGAAGTATTAAAATAGCACAGGTGAACAGATTTCCACAGATACACAAAAATAGTACTTAACTAATCTCACTGTATTTTCCTGACTGATCTAAAGAATTACTATTCTCTGGTTACCTACTAAAGCAAGACAAGGTAAAATGGGTGAGTGGTCTTGTCAGTTCCAAAAACAGACTGCTCTGATACTTCTGTCTCATCTGGTATTAAAACATCGTTTTTGTGCTGGCTTATAGAATGACATCACATACATCTGGTCATCTGACTTTGGTTCCCATACTACCCCTTTACTAGAAACTGAACCAGAATCTCACGCATATGTGTCATAATACACACACATAGATAGAGCTTGGTAAGATCTGTTGCAGCTTCTGGAAGTCATAAAACTATTTCAAACCTTTACCCTTAAGAGTAGCAATTAGTTAACCCCCAAGAACAATATACAGGGTTTTCTAGTATAGACTTTATGTCTCTGGCTGCATTGAGACCTGTGAGATACAATCTTTATGGCTTAAATTAGGTAATTTAATTTCAGGTTATTTTTCTAAACGTTAGATGAGGCTGAGCTTAACCTCTCCTCTTCCAGTATCCTCTGTTACAACATTAATTTCAACAGTTATAATACAACCTGACATACAAGTGTATTTCTTTTTTATGTCTAACAGGACCCACTGTTGGTACATTTTTTTTTAACACAAGCAGTTTTACAATGTAGTTCAGGCTTCAGAACATTTGATTACTTCTTTTGGAATAACAGCAAATTGGTCTTTGGGTGCTTTTTATGCACATTGCACATGATGGAGTCGGTGTGGTACACTTCAGAATAGTATACAAAATTCCTACCCAATTCCTAAAAATGGTACACAGTGGGTTAAGACACTGTATGCAGTCTAACTCTAGTGTGCAGCCAAAGTATTCCATTTACAGATCACATATAGAAATGTACAAGCCTTTAATACACAATTTATAGACAATACAGACCCCCTGCTCACCTTTATGTGTGCTAACCCTAACCATAATCCTAGCCTTACTCCTGCCCCTAACCCTAAACATTATGTTACTGAAAACCCTTTCCTTAACAGTACCACTATTTTAGTAAAATATCTTCTTATCAATTCCTTCAGGTTCACATTTTGTTTTTGGTAAACAATTTACTTCCTTAAATAAATTTCCTAACTAATCAGTACATAGTATACAAGCACATGACAAACACAAATGTTAATCCCTAAATACAATAAATAACTATTTAATCATTAAATCATGTGTAAAACTTTTAAGATAACATCTTATCCAAAACTAATTTATCACTTTTAAACCCCCCTATTTATAACTTCACTTCAAGAAATGTTAAACATTGTTAATAGACATATTTTCTTTAATACTTGGTTCTTGGTTGGGTCTTAGCCATAGTTGTTATAGTAACTCATTAATGTCTAGGCATTATCACCATAAACCTCCCCTCAAATTTTGTCTAACCTGACGGGGAACAGTGAATTTGAATTCCTTAAATTCTTTACACAGTAATGTATGTTTATATAATGAATTAGTTAATACTTTATTTTTTTTCTGAATGTCGTACAAATATACATAGATTTGTTTCCTTAAGGGATGGTCTATTTTTTCCCACATTTTTTTTTTGGCTTGTCAAGTCTATGGTTTTCAGTTTGTAAGGAAAGATGAAAGGACAACAGATACCAGAAGCTTTCACAGTTAAATGGAATATAAAATGTTTGACATGTCGGGATATATTACAGAATAAATCACCAAGGATGCATATAAAGGCAAAAACTCAGAAAGGACTGACATACATTGCTTAGGGTTTTCTGACAAAGACTTTAGGCTTTAATGTGCAGAAGATTCAATTCAATTATATATTTAGATAAAGAGACTTTTTTTAGGCATGCCATTTGAAAGGTTTGCTGGTGCTGTGTGTTCTGTGAATAGTTTTTCAAAATGTCTAATGTTTTGCCCTAGAAAAAAAATATGTGATGAATGACTTCAGTTTGTGAGCAAGATGAAAGCTGCATTTGTAATTTCAAACTGGTATTATTATAAACCAGGACATTGTGTAATATTTAAAAAATAGCTTATAATGTGGTACATGATGTACACAAAATATAGTTAAGTACCTGAACAGAAAGATGGCAAGCCTGGGTTTTGTTAAATATAAGCACTCAAAGACTCAGTCATTTACCAAATGTGGTTATTATAAAAGGACAGAAAGGGCATTCCATTACTGTAAACAGTCAAAAGCCTTTCTTATGGGGTTGAATATTATTTAATTAATGAATATACAAAACTGCTGCAGTCAGTGGAGAAAGAGACATAGCAAAAAGAGTTATATTCTAAAACATATTAAATGTTGGTGGTAATGACCATTTATGGTTTGGCTGTGCAACTGAAAGAAAATGGAAAGAAGAGGTTGGTGATGATAAAAATGATTTGGAAAATAAAAACATACTGTTGAAAATATTACTAAAACGCCAACATGACTAATAAAAATTAAAATGAAAGTGATGTGACCAATGATGTACAAGTAAAGGAAGAGGAGAAGAGGGGGAATAATAAAATGAAACAATAAATCTTTCTTATGAATCATAGGTAGATATAGCAACTATTGATAGGTACAGTGTATTACAAAAGGGACTAGAAGAAGAGGAAGGGAGTAATACAAGTGGTGTTGAATATTTTACATATGATGAACAAAATGTTATTATTGACTAGAGGATCAAGAAAGGAAAGCAAAAATAAGGGTATGAAAATATAAATGCTGAAGTGGAAAAGGGTTGTATGTGTATTGTCTGTTCAAATGTTAATAGCTGTAAGAATGATGTGTACATACAAAATAAAGTACTAACCAGAAAAGAGAACAATTTCAAATGATATTGTAAAAGGAAGCATGACGTGCATTAGGATATGAGGAAAGTTCAGGAACGGTTAACGTTAATGAAAGACAATTATCAGCTTCACGTTGTTACTATACTTAGACCCGGGGTGGATAGGCTTAGCTTTAACAGACTGTAGGGGACAATTAAGATTCACTGGTTTTTACATATGCTAATAACAGCAATAGGAGAAAGTTGTTTGAAGAAGTTAAAATGTGTGTTACTTTTTATTCAGATGTTATAGCTGTTCATAGGTTCATAGGATGATACTAGGCTATTGGCCCGGAGGCTCTTATAAGCCTAGCCAAAAATTTCAACCATGTTTCCTCAAAGTCAGCACCTGCTTCCCCTGTCCAGCAGGGACACAGGTGGGCTCCCAGGGGTATATTTTCTGTTTATCCACACAAAGAATGCTGAGAACAAAACTTTATAAAACGCAAAGCTTTCGGGTGTAACCCTTTCTCAATATTCAATACAAACATACAATAAGCAACTGCTTTTATACAAGCCAGAAAGTCAGGTGACTGCAGCCAAAGTCACATGACATAATTTAAAAATATATTTCAAGAAAAGTCATTTCAAGAAAATATAGCTTTTTACAAAACTTTTTTTAAAAACTTTTTTAAAAAACTTTTTAAAAAATATATATACGCATATATACATATAATAAATCTTTCTTTCAGGTATATGCAATAGTACATAAAGATATACATAAATATAACAATAAATCAATAATACAACTATAATACTCATTTCAAATTGTGTTGCAGGCCAACAAGGATAGGTTTAATACTAACAGTACTGTTGATGCCAGGAGGGCTGTCAGCTCCTAGGCGTACTATCCACTGATATTCTTTAGTCTCAAGATAATTATTAATATCACCACATCTACTCGAGGGAACAACCAGATCTATCACCCTAAATCTAAATGTATGTGAGTCACCATGAGTCTCAATATGTTTAAATAAAGCATTCTGAGAACACTGCCTCCTGATTTCCGACTTGTGTTCAATAATCCTGTCCTTAAGTCTACGTGTAGTCTTACCAACGTAGTATGCAGGGCATACAACACATGATGCCATGTACACCACGCTGGTAGTAGTACAGGTGGCTTTTACATAAAAATTATATGTATAATGTGTTTTCAAATGTACATATTTAGTAGATTCCAAACCATTGACCAAGTCGGAACAACAGGAGCAGTGATGACATGGATAAGTACCAAAATAGGATACAGAACATATAGGTCTATCAAAAACCAATTTTGAAGGAGAGCGAAAATCCTTGTAACATAGCATGCTTTTAAGACTTCTCATATTTCTGAAACTAAAAAATGGTTTATCACCTAACAATTTCATGAGTTCAGGAGATGCCATTAAGATAGGCCAATACTTATAAATAGTACGCTTAACAAGGGTAACCTTACTAGCAAAACTAGTAACATATCTAAACCTTTGATGTATATCAGGATTAGGGGTTAAGCTTGTCATGGTATCATGATTTATAAAATGTGGATTTCTAAAATATGGGGCATATAATGAGTCTCTACTAACAGAGACAAAATTTCTTAATTCATTCAAAATAGTCACATCATAGCCACAATCAAGAAAATCTTTAAATGTATCATTTAACTGTTCACTAAAAATAGTGTCATCCGTGTTAAGTCTACTCACTCCAATAAATTGAGACTTAACCACACCCCGAAAGACATGTGGGGCATGCATGCTATCTGCATGTACATATCTGCCTACATATGTCTCTTTCTTAAAAACAGATGTATTCAAAATTCCATTTTTGAGAAAAATACTAACATCAAGGAAAGAAGCCTCTTTACTAGTAATGGTTGATTTAAATTTTAAAAAGGCTGTGGTACTATTCAAATATACAAGATATTGTTCCAAACTGTCCCTAGAGCCATTCCAAACCAGGAAACAGTCATCAACAAAACGCTGATAGAACACAATACGTGTATCCAAAAAGTTAGCACCATCATGCATATTATCCAGTTCCCACTGATATAATACAAGATTTGCATATGTATTGGCCACGGGGGTCTCCATGGCAAACCCGTTGACCTGCAGATATGGTTGCTGGTTAAAAATAAATACATTATGACTGAGTACTAAATCCAATAGTTGACATATATTTTGAATGGAATTACATGTTAAGGATTGTTCAGCAGTCAAAAACTTTCTTATAAACTCTACACCATACGAGTTAGGGATAACTGTGAACAATGACACAATGTCTAAGGTAACAAATAAAAAGTCATCCAAATTCCGTGGCTCACTATAGTACCAAGTTGATAATTTAGAAAGAAAATCACCAGTATCTTTGATAACAAAATTGCATTTATCCAAAAAAGGAAATAATTGCTTCTGTAGGTACACCGAAACAGGTTCGGTGACCCATCCATTACCAGAGACAATAGGCCTCATGGGAGGATCCAGCAGGCATTTATGTATTTTTGGAAGTCCATATAACTGAGGTGTAATAGGACATGGTACAGAGAAGAAATGAAACAGTTCTAGATTAATACTGTTATTAAACTGCATATCATATATAGACAAATTGACAGCAGTAATATGTTTCTTAACATCTAACAAACTAATTTTTTTAAAAGACAATTGGTCCACCAGTAACTTCTCCATTGATAAGTTGTAGCAAGTCCTGTCCATAATCACAATACTACCACCTTTATCAGCCTGTTTAATAATGATCCCATCATTTCTTTTTAAATTTTGTAGTGCAAGATGTTGTTCATAGGTTATATTATAAGTAAACATCCTATCATAAGTATTAAAATTGTTGCCTAAAATCAGCTTCACATACATTAGAAAAGGCAGTAGTAATCGGTACATTTAAAGGTATAAAAGTGCTATGTTTTCTTAAAACGCTACTGGAATCAGTGTTAACATTAAATAGAAGCTTCAGATTTAAATTCCTCACGAACATTTTTAAATCAGTAATGATGCTAACCAAGTCTAAATTACCCACAGGTATGAAACTTAACCCCTTTGAAAGAAGGGACACATGAGAGTCACTCAAAGTAAAAGAAGAGAGGTTTAAAACTCCTCTTACTGTTTGCGGGCATTCTTGCCTTGCCTCAATGGACTGTCGTACTTGCGCTTCATTGACAGAGTTTCTTGCTTCGTGAAGGAGGATTCCCTTTTTATGAGAGGTTCCTGCACACGTTCCGGTTTCTCTAATTGAAACCGTTTCTCTACGAAGTTTAAAGTAGACTGGTGGGTTCTTTTAGTTACTTGTTGTGCATCTATCACCGAACTCAGGGCAGTAGCTGATGTATCCATAACAGGCGCCATTACAGCGTCAGCGTTGACGTTAGTAGAGGAGGCGGTGGCTGTAGCTTCAATGGAATTTAAAGTAACAGTGTCTTTTAACAAAGAATCGGCCAATAGTCAAATTTGAAATGGAGGGCTGAAAACCATCCAGCACATGTATAGAAGTGCCGGAAGAAGTTTTTTTATTATTATTATTAGGTACTTCTGATGTTAATTCTCTTGGGTCATTCCTTGGCCAAGAGAAGATGTGACCCAACCGGAAATCATTGATGTCTCGGGAAAGTTTCCTTTTTTTAACTATCTCGAGTTTGTCATCTAATTCACGGAATTTACTGAATAAAGAATTATATCTTGAAGACATCTCTGAGAAACATGTTAGGGATTTCAGTTCTTCATCTAATTTAGTAATCTCAGTCTTCAGTTCTTGTTCAACAGACATAAAGTATTCATTCATCAGTGACATATAGTCTAAACTGAGCTTCAAGTTCATTTGCTGCCATCTTTTGAGTAGCTCGGGATATACATTCCCATAAGATGGCATTTTTAGTATTCTTAATCCCCGAGGAACTATCCCCATTTTAAGATATGCAGAGAAACTGAACCTCTGCCACTGAAAACGTTTGAATGAACCTACTTTACATTCAAAAAGTATAATTTTGTAATTAAAAGTATCAATGTCACCTTTAGAGAAGTTATCCAAGTTGACCTGCGTTCCATTCTCAGGAGCAATAACAGGAACAAAATCCAATAAAAGATTCACCTCTTGCATGAACAGAGAATGTAGTGATTCCATACTTTCAATGTTAAGTAACAGGCTGCAAAGAAGGCTACCAAATATAGTTACTCAACAGTCCAGCAGAATAGCAAATTAGGAGAAAAAACAAGCTGCAGATAATCCAAAAATCCACACAAAGAATGCTGAGAACAAAACTTTATAAAACGCAAAGCTTTCGGGTGTAACCCTTTCTCAATATTCAATACAAACATACAATAAGCAACTGCTTTTATACAAGCCAGAAAGTCAGGTGACTGCAGCCAAAGTCACATGACATAATTTAAAAATATATTTCAAGAAAAGTCATTTCAAGAAAATATAGCTTTTTACAAAACTTTTTTTAAAAAACTTTTTTAAAAAACTTTTAAAATATATATACGCATATATACATATAATAAATCTTTCTTTCAAGTATATACAATAGTACATAAAGATATACATAAATATAACAATAAATCAATAATACAAATATAATACTCATTTCAAATTGCGTTGCAGGCCAACAAGGATAGGTTTAATACTAACAGTACTGTTGATGCCAGGAGGGCTGTCAGCTCCTAGGCATTACTATCCACTGATATTCTTTAGTCTCAAGATAATTATTAATATCACCACATCTACTCGAGGGAACAACCAGATCTATCACCCTAAATCTAAATGTATGTGAGTCACCATGAGTCTCAATATGTTTAAATAAAGCATTCTGAGAACACTGCCTCCTGATTTCCGACTTGTGTTCAATAATCCTGTCCTTAAGTCTACGTGTAGTCTTACCAACGTAGTATGCAGGGCATACAACACATGATGCCATGTACACCATGCTGGTAGTAGTACAGGTGGCTTTTACATAAAAATTATATGTATAATGTGTTTTCAAATGTACATATTTAGTAGATTCCAAACCATTGACCAAGTCGGAACAACAGGAGCAGTGATGACATGGCTAAGTACCAAAATAGGATACAGAACATATAGGTCTATCAAAAACCAATTTTGAAGGAGAGCGAAAATCCTTGTAACATAGCATACTTTTAAGACTTCTCATATTTCTGAAACTAAAAAATGGTTTATCACCTAACAATTTCATGAGTTTAGGAGATGCCATTAAGATAGGCCAATACTTATAAATAGTACGCTTAACAAGGGTAACCTTACTAGCAAAACTAGTAACATATCTAAACCTTTGATGTATATCAGGATTAGGGGTTAAGCTTGTCATGGTATCATGATTTATAAAATGTGGATTTCTAAAATATGGGGCATATAATGAGTCTCTACTAACAGAGACAAAATTTCTTAATTCATTCAAAATAGTCACATCATAGCCACAATCAAGAAAATCTTTAAATGTATCATTTAACTGTTCACTAAAAATAGTGTCATCCGTGTTAAGTCTACTCACTCTAATAAATTGAGACTTAACCACACCCCGAAAGACATGTGGGGCATGCATGCTATCTGCATGTACATATCTGCCTACATATGTCTCTTTCTTAAAAACAGATGTATTCAAAATTCCATTTTTGAGAAAAATACTAACATCAAGGAAAGAAGCCTCTTTACTAGTAATGGTTGATTTAAATTTTAAAAAGGCTGTGGTACTATTCAAATATACAAGATATTGTTCCAAACTGTCCCTAGAGCCATTCCAAACCAGGAAACAGTCATCAACAAAACGCTGATAGAACACAATACGTGTATCCAAAAAGTTAGCACCATCATGCATATTATCCAGTTCCCACTGATATAATACAAGATTTGCATATGTATTGGCCACGGGGGTCCCCATGGCAACCCCATTGACCTGCAGATATGGTTGTTGGTTAAAAATAAATACATTATGACTGAGTACTAAATCCAATAGCTGACATATATTTTGAATGGAATTACATGTTAAGGATTGTTCAGCAGTCAAAAACTTTCTTATAGACTCTACACCATATGAGTTAGGGATAACCGTGAACAATGACACAATGTCTAAGATAACAAATAAAAAGTCATCCAAATTCTGTGGCTCACTATAGTACCAAGTTGATAATTTAGAAAGAAAATCACCAGTATCTTTGATAACAAAATTGCATTTATCCAAAAAAGGAAATAATTGCTTCTGTAGGTACACCGAAACAGGTTCGGTGACCCATCCATTACCAGAGACAATAGGCCTCATGGGA
This sequence comes from Protopterus annectens, assembly GCF_019279795.1. Lineage (NCBI taxonomy): Eukaryota > Metazoa > Chordata > Ceratodontiformes > Protopteridae > Protopterus > Protopterus annectens. The sequence continues at coordinate 835,340,632 of NC_056726.1, read as the reverse complement.
GGATCCAGCAGGCATTTATGTATTTTTGGAAGTCCATATAACTGAGATGTAATAGGACATGGTACAGAGAAGAAATGAAACAGTTCTAGATTAATACTGTTATTAAACTGCATATCATATATAGACAAATTGACAGCAGTAATATGTTTCTTAACATCTAACAAACTAATTTTTTTAAAAGACAATTGGTCCACCAGTAACTTCTCCATTGATAAGTTGTAGCAAGTCCTGTCCATAATCACAATACTACCACCTTTATCAGCCTGTTTAATAATGATCCCATCATTTCTTTTTAAATTTTGTAGTGCAAGATGTTGTTCATAGGTTATATTATAAGTAAACATCCTATCATAAGTATTAAATTGTTGCCTAAAATCAGCTTCACATACATTAGAAAAGGCAGTAGTAATCGGTACATTTAAAGGTATAAAAGTGCTATGTTTTCCTAAAACGCTACTGGAATCAGTGTTAACATTAAATAGAAGCTTCAGATTTAAATTCCTCACGAACATTTTTAAATCAGTAATGATGCTAACCAAGTCTAAATTACCCACAGGTATGAAACTTAACCCCTTTGAAAGAAGGGACACATGAGAGTCACTCAAAGTAAAAGAAGAGAGGTTTAAAACTCCTCTTACTGTTTGCGGGCATTCTTGCCTTGCCTCAATGGACTGTCGTACTTGCGCTTCGGTGACAGAGTTTCTTGCTTCGTGAAGGAGGATTCCCTTTTTTTGAGAGGTTCCTGCACACGTTCCGGTTTCTCTAATTGAAACCGTTTCTCTACGAAGTTTAAAGTAGACTGGTGGGTTCTTTTAGTTACTTGTTGTGCATCTATCACCGAACTCAGGGCAGTAGCTGATGTATCCATAACAGGCGCCATTACAGCGTCAGCGTTGACGTTAGTAGAGGAGGCGGTGGCTGTAGCTTCAATGGAATTTAAAGTAACAGTGTCTTTTAACAAAGAATCGGCGCCAATAGTCAAATTTGAAATGGAGGGCTGAAAACCATCCAGCACATGTATAGAAGTGCCGGAAGAAGTTTTTTTATTATTATTATTAGGTACTTCTGATGTTAATTCTCTTGGGTCATTCCTTGGCCAAGAGAAGATGTGACCCAACCGGAAATCATTGATGTCTCGGGAAAGTTTCCTTTTTTTAACTATCTCGAGTTTGTCATCTAATTCACGGAATTTACTGAATAAAGAATTATATCTTGAAGACATCTCTGAGAAACATGTTAGGGATTTCAGTTCTTCATCTAATTTAGTAATCTCAGTCTTCAGTTCTTGTTCAACAGACATAAAGTATTCATTCATCAGTGACATATAGTCTAAACTGAGCTTCAAGTTCATTTGCTGCCATCTTTTGAGTAGCTCGGGATATACATTCCCATAAGATGGCATTTTTAGTATTCTTAATCCCCGAGGAACTATCCCCATTTTAAGATATGCAGAGAAACTGAACCTCTGCCACTGAAAACGTTTGAATGAACCTACTTTACGTTCAAAAAGTATAATTTTGTAATTAAAAGTATCAATGTCACCTTTAGAGAAGTTATCCAAGTTGACCTGCGTTCCATTCTCAGGAGCAATAACAGGAACAAAATCCAATAAAGGATTCACCTCTTGCATGAACAGAGACTGTAGTGATTCCATACTTTCAATGTTAAGTAACAGGCTGCAAAGAAGGCTACCAAATATAGTTACTCAACAGTCCAGCAGAATAGCAAATTAAGAGAAAAAACAAGCTGCAGATAATCCAAAAATCCACACAAAGAATGCTGAGAACAAAACTTTATAAAACGCAAAGCTTTCGGGTGTAACCCTTTCTCAATATTCAATACAAGCATACAATAAGCAACTGCTTTTATACAAGCCAGAAAGTCAGGTGACTGCAGCCAAAGTCACATGACATAATTTAAAAATATATTTCAAGAAAATTCATTTCAAAAAAATATAGCTTTTTACAAAACTTTTTTTAAAAAACTTTTTTAAAAAACTTTTTAAAAAATATATATACGCATATATACATATAATAAATCTTTCTTTCAAGTATATGCAATAGTACATAAAGATATACATAAATATAACAATAAATCAATAATACAAATATAATACTCATTTCAAATTGCGTTGCAGGCCAACAAGGATAGGTTTAATACTAACAGTACTGTTGATGCCAGGAGGGCTGTCAGCTCCTAGGCGTACTATCCACTGATATTCTTTAGTCTCAAGATAATTATTAATATCACCACATCTACTCGAGGGAACAACCAGATCTATCACCCTAAATCTAAATGTATGTGAGTCACCATGAGTCTCAATATGTTTAAATAAAGCATTCTGAGAACACTGCCTCCTGATTTCCGACTTGTGTTCAATAATCCTGTCCTTAAGTCTACGTGTAGTCTTACCAACGTAGTATGCAGGGCATACAACACATGATGCCATGTACACCACGCTGGTAGTAGTACAGGTGGCTTTTACATAAAAATTATATGTATAATGTGTTTTCAAATGTACATATTTAGTAGATTCCAAACCATTGACCAAGTCGGAACAACAGGAGCAGTGATGACATGGATAAGTACCAAAATAGGATACAGAACATATAGGCCTATCAAAAACCAATTTTGAAGGAGAGCGAAAATCCTTGTAACATAGCATACTTTTAAGACTTCTCATATTTTTGAAACTAAAAAATGGTTTATCACCTAACAATTTCATGAGTTCAGGAGATGCCATTAAGATAGGCCAATACTTATAAATAGTACGCTTAACAAGGGTAACCTTACTAGCAAAACTAGTAACATATCTAAACCTTTGATGTATATCAGGATTAGGGGTTAAGCTTGTCATGGTATCATGATTTATAAAATGTGGATTTCTAAAATATGGGGCATATAATGAGTCTCTACTAACAGAGACAAAATTTCTTAATTCATTCAAAATAGTCACATCATAGCCACAATCAAGAAAATCTTTAAATGTATCATTTAACTGTTCACTAAAAATAGTGTCATCCGTGTTAAGTCTACTCACTCTAATAAATTGAGACTTAACCACACCCCGAAAGACATGTGGGGCATGCATGCTATCTGCATGTACATATCTGCCTACATATGTCTCTTTCTTAAAAACAGATGTATTCAAAATTCCATTTTTGAGAAAAATACTAACATCAAGGAAAGAAGCCTCTTTACTAGTAATGGTTGATTTAAATTTTAAAAAGGCTGTGGTGCTATTCAAATATACAAGATATTGTTCCAAACTGTCCCTAGAGCCATTCCAAACCAGGAAACAGTCATCAACAAAACGCTGATAGAACACAATACGTGTATCCAAAAAGTTAGCACCATCATGCATATTATCCAGTTCCCACTGATATAATACAAGATTTGCATATGTATTGGCCACGGGGGTCCCCATGCCCCATATTTTAGAAATCCACATTTTATAAATCATGATACCATGACAAGCTTAACCCCTAATCCTGATATACATCAAAGGTTTAGATATGTTGCTAGTTTTGCTAGTAAGGTTACCCTTGTTAAGCGTACTATTTATAAGTATTGGCCTGTCTTAATGGCATCTCCTGAACTCATGAAATTGTTAGGTGATAAACCATTTTTTAGTTTCAGAAATATGAGAAGTCTTAAAAGCATGCTATGTTACAAGGATTTTCGCTCTCCTTCAAAATTGGTTTTTGATAGACCTATATGTTCTGTATCCTATTTTGGTACTTATCCATGTCATCACTGCTCCTGTTGTTCCGACTTGGTCAATGGTTTGGAATCTACTAAATATGTACATTTGAAAACACATTATACATATAATTTTTATGTAAAAGCCACCTGTACTACTACCAGCGTGGTGTACATGGCATCATGTGTTGTTTGCCCTGCATACTACATTGGTAAGACTACACGTAGACTTAAGGACAGGATTATTGAACACAAGTCGGAAATCAGGAGGCAGTGTTCTCAGAATGCTTTATTTAAACATATTGAGACTCATGGTGACTCACATACATTTAGATTTAGGGTGATAGATCTGGTTGTTCCCTCGAGTAGATGTGGTGATATTAATAATTATCTTGAGACTAAAGAATATCAGTGGATAGTACGCCTAGGAGCTGACAGCCCTCCTGGCGTCAACAGTACTGTTAGTATTAAACCTATCCTTGTTGGCCTGCAACGCAATTTGAAATGAGTATTATATTTGTATTATTGATTTATTGTTATATTTATGTATATCTTTATGTACTATTGCATATACTTGAAAGAAAGATTTATTATATGTATATATGCGTATATATATTTTTTAAAAAGTTTTTTAAAAAAGTTTTTTAAAAAAAGTTTTGTAAAAAGCTATATTTTCTTGAAATGAATTTTCTTGAAATATATTTTTAAATTATGTCATGTGACTTTGGCTGCAGTCACCTGACTTTCTGGCTTGTATAAAAGCAGTTGCTTATTGTATGTTTGTATTGAATATTGAGAAAGGGTTACACCCGAAATCTTTGCATTTTATAAAGTTTTGTTCTCAGCATTCTTTGTGTGGATTTTTGGTATATTTTCTGTTTCCCATCCAGTCACCCAGGTTCCTCTTAAAGAGGGCTAGAGAGGTACTCTGCTTGACATGGAGAGGGAGTCTATTCCACAGACGGGGGAGTCTTTGGACACAAATCTATTCTGCCAACAACTTCTATTAATGTCACAGACCAGGTTAACGTGGTGGTCAACTCAGGTTGCCATCAACCTGGGTACCCAAGTCCCTCACGACTGATTGCACGCTTAGTACGTTGTTATTAATGTGATAATTAGTGAGGATGACATTTTCCCCAAAGAGGATAATGATGCATTTCTTGGCATTCAGTTTGAGGCCATGCTTCTGGCACCAGCCATTAGTTTGGGTAAGAGCCTCTTAGAGGATGTTCACATCACTAGGGGAATTTAAGACAGCACCCAGCTTGCAGTCATCTGCAAACTTGGTCATCCACAGACCACTGGTTTTGGCTGTTGTTTAGTTTAGATTGTTTGGGATGATAAAATATATAAAGAAGTGATGTGAAGTTGAATACAGGAAAAAAGATCAGATATACGTATAAGAGTGATAATTTGAACACAGAAATTTATTATTCTTAATGTTCTAATATACTGATATATATTCAATGGAGATAGCTAAAGTGTTTTTTAAGAACATTATAGAATGGTATATGAATAATAACAATGTTATTAAAAATTAAAAAAAGCTAGCACGTCTTGCAGGCAAAATCAATGAGCCAGAAGAAATGGGTCAACTGTTTAAAGCTTTGTGGAAGTGTTACTGGGATCAAGGATTTGGATTTCTCATAGAATGGTGGGTCACATTTAAAAAGAAACATAAAAGGGATTGTTTGCAGATAGACAAATAACTGATTAAGGGGTAAAGAAGAATATATACTAATGCAAAGGCATTATTAGAGACTAATGAATAAAAAAACGAACAAAGCCAGCAAACAGATAAATCCCAGGCAACTCGGCAGGAAATAAAAATGCTTATAAAAGCCTCCAAATATAGTCTTAGTTTATTCAAAAAGCAGACAACTAGATAAAGCAAATCCAAACACAAGCACTTACGCCCGGATATTCCGGGCTTTTTCAAGTGAAAACAGTGGAATGTAATTGAACCCTTGTTTAAATAGTGCTTGGATGAATTAGTTAATTAATGTAATCATTGAAATATTAAAAAGACAGTACATAATATAAACTTCATAATACTCTAAAATCAGTTAAAATCAGTAAAGTACATTTAAACCACAAGTTACAATTCATATACTAGATCAGTCAAATTACCAAAGGTGAAATTGTGGACTTAGTTTAAATGCCAAAATTGTTAATCGCTAAAAATCAGTTCATTAAATCAAAATTAAATGCATTTTGAATAAAGGCCAAGTGCAATAAAAATACATAAACAATAATGATGCTTAAAAGGTAATTCTAAAAAATGTCTTAGCTAGTTTTGGGTCAATAACAACTGACCACCCTATCCAAAAATTCATTAAGCTATAATATTAAATGGGACCTTAAATAAACATAGCCTATAGTCTTGCCCTTCTTAACCTTAATACAGAACTGATGCTTATGTTGTCATTCAAGCCGGGAGGTTTCCCTGCATCAAGCCTCAGCTGCCATATAAGTTCCCTGTATTCCAAGGTGGCCTCCCAATCACCACCCCTGGGATCCAGGGGGACCTGCTCAAGCACCATGAATCTTAAATTTAAATTGGGACAAGTGAGGGAATGCTTGAAAAATGCATTAGTTTCTTTCTTCCTATGTCATAAAAGTGCTCATAGAGCCTTTTCCTCAATTCCCTCTCTGTTTTCCCTACATAAAAGCTTGAGCAAGTTGTGCAGAAGCCCAAATATATCACACCCTTGGAGCCACAAGAAAAATAGCCATGCAGTTGGAGCTTAAATTTCCTGGATTCAAGGTATAAGAAGGGGTTGTCCAGAATTGCGTGACACTGACCACAGGCCCCACATTTTCGAGTCCCTGTCTGCACTTGCTGTTTGCTTTTAAACTGGGGTCTCTTCTCAAAAAGCTCTTTGAAATTAGTGCCTCTTTTCCTAATAAATTTTGGTTTAATGGGGAATGAATGTTTAAAGTCATTATGCAGTGCCAAAATTGACCAATATTTTGAAATCACAGTTTCAATCTCAAAAGCATTGCTACAGTATGTGTAGACAAACTCTTTCCCTGTGTGTCGTGCACCAGATGATGGCAAAGAAACCGGTGCGGACAAACTTTTGCCAAGAAGCGGTGCGTAAGAGGAATCCCTTAGCGCCATTACTTCCGCTGTCAATGTTTCAAGTAAATCGTGGGTTTAACCACGTTCCAAAAACATGGAGTGCAATGTCTTGACGTCGTTGTTGAAATCATCCAAAGCACTACACATCCGGGAGGCCCTGATTAATTGCCCCTTAACTATTCCTTTTTTCTGAAAAAAGGGATGTAAACTTTTGTAGTGCAATAACGAGTTGGAAAAAGTGGGCTTTCGGTAAATTTTTGATTGAAACCCTTCAATTTTGTAATCTTTGTAAAGAGTGACATCCAAATAATGGAGTTCAGTGTCACTAACAGAATGCGTAAAATGAAGAAAGCTGGTAGTGGTGTTAATATAAGTTAAAAAACTGGTAAGGTCTTCATGCGTTCCTCCCCAAAGAATACAGATGTCGTCTAGGTATCTACGGTAGTAAAGTAAATACTGTTCCCAGGGTGAAACAAAAATGAACCTCTGTTCCCATCTGTGAAGTACCACATTCGCATAGATGGTGGCGCAGGAGACGCCCATGGCCACTCCTTTACGCTGTTTAAATATTTCCCCATTGTGGAAAATGAAATTGTTGTCAAGCACCAACCTCATTAATTCCACCACCATGTTGGTCAAGTTGTTACCTAAACTGGTCTCAGTGCTAAAAAAATCTCCAAACCAATCAAGGCCAACATCATGTGGAATACTGGGAAAAAGATCTTTGATGTCAGTGGTGACCATAAGCAAATCAGATGAGAATTCTGTCATGGGAATACTTCTCAAGAAGTCCCATGAATCCTTGCACACATGATCCAATAATGGAAGAAACTGTTTTGTTATATGGTCAATAAATTTGCCCAGGAGCTCAGTTACCCATCCTGCACCTGCTACTATCGACCTAAACAACAGAGGGTCAATACCTTTGTGAATTTTAGGGATACCAAACACTACCGGGATTTTGGGCTTGTTCACATATAAATAATTGTATAGTCTTTCGTTTATAGCCCCTTGTAGTAAATAATCAGAAAGTGAAAATTTAATTTTGGAAACAGCAATGTTGTACTCATTTCGAGAGATCATAGCATACTGATCGTCATCTTGCAACATAACGTGCATGTAAGTTTCGTAATTTGAATCATACATGAGTACAACACCCCCACCCTTATCCGGCTTCATGATCCTAATACCTTCCTTTCTTAAAAGTCCAACAAATTCAAGCTCAGCAGAGTTAGTGTTGTCATTCTTCTTATTTGTTTCTTTAATTGGAAGGCTTCTAAAATCATGTTCAACTAAGTCCTCAAAAACTTTGACCACCGGGTGTTGGGGGGGGGGGGTTGAAGGTGCTTGCTCTACTTAGCCCTACATTAGTGTGTGGTTTATCCTTAAATAGATGCAATAAATTGAGACCTCTGGTAAAAAGCTTAAGCTCTAACAGAATAGATGGTAGGTCACAAACTTTACTAGGAACAAAATGAAACCCACGAGTAAAGACTTCAAAAGCAGTATTGTCCACCACAAAGTCAGTATAATTGTAAATAGTAAAATCATTTCTTGTAAGTACATGACATGCGCCTGTTATGGTTTCATCAAAATTATTGTGGCAGGCAGCTGTGTCCACACAACCTTCAGTGAGATTGAGTGCTGTCTTGTCAAACAGAACAGCGCAAGGAGCCAATGCTACTTGCCGCTCCATGCACCTGGAGGTTTTTGCTGCCTCGGTCCCCACTCCCCGGTTCTCCCGGGGTATTGGTGAAAATCCTGGTGGGAGACTTTTCTCCCCTTCTCCGCAAGCCTCTCGCTTCTGCGGGGGGGGGTCCCCTATTGCATTACCAAAGACTTCCCCTCTCCTAGTATAGTTAACAGTTTCATTGCCATGTTCAGGTCTGACTTTGTTAATAGAAGGATAAGCTAGTCCATCTCTATATTCTATTAAGTCCCTTTCCAGTTTCCGCATTTTTCTATTAATAACTTTGCTACAAAACTGGTCAACCTCATTAAATACTCTTTCATAATCATGCTTAATTGTAGAAAAGTTACTGTCAACAGTCACTGCTTCATTAAGCACATTTAGTTCATCCAATAAAGTTTTTGCCTTAACCTCGTATTCTGAGATCATTAATTGCAGCATCTCAAGTCCAGCTCTGTCAAAGAGATCACAGAGCTTACTATAATACAAAGTCCCTGGCTGAGCATTGTTCGGAAATTTAAAAAAATGCAACCCTTTGGGTATGCGTTTTACATTTACACATTCAGACAAGTAATCAATTTCCAACTGGTTGTTTCTATAAGAGTACAACTTTCTTTTGAATTCCTCAAACTCGTTTTCAATGTTAGAAAGTGTATTTGTTACAACAGTACCTTTGTTGAAAGCAAACTGCCTTTCTGCCCAGCTGGAAAAGTTGAAGCCGTTTTGCTTCTTCTTAGAAGCTCTTGTGCGCACAATGCGATCAGCCCGGTCGCTACTGAATCCCCTCTGCGTTTCCGGACCAGGAAGAGCAGCGACTGAAGTGGAAGATGCTCCGTTACCCCCTTCAATTTGAGAGGCTCCAAATTTGTCTTTAGACTGAGTCGTTTTATGCTGGTTACTCGCTGGTGATGTACCATCACTGCTGTTACCTTTTAACAGACCTTTAAGCTCCGTCAACATAACCAGGACCTGATTAAATTCAGCGTGAGTAACCGGTGAATCATTGGTGGTATTCTTCAATAACTGCGGAGTTACCGCTGGATTAAAGACTTCCGCTTCTGTTGCCATGAGAAGAGAACAAAGCCAGTGAATAAAAAAACGAACAAAGCCAGCAAACAAAATTATTAGAGACTAAGAAAGTTTAGTAGTTTAGGAAATAAAAGGTTTGCATGAGAGAAATAAGAAATGTGAAAGAAATTATTATAAAACTGAAGTATGCTTAAAAGGAATGCATAACAAAGCCCATTTTTAACAACAAATTAATAATATTAAAGGATAAGTTTGAAAATAAGACTGTTAAGAAATAATGACGCATGAGCACATGAGTGTAGTTAGAAGTATCGGGCGAAATTTGTACCGGAAACAATCAAGGTGTCACATATGACTGGAATACTAAGAAAATTACACAAGTAAAACAGTACAAAGTTTTTTTTTTTTTTACAGTGGAAGTTTTAAAATATGAGTCTATACCAGGAGTAGATTAAGTTATATATTTTATAAAATATGGCAGAGAAATTTAAGAAGTTTTAAAGTGGGTGCACGTGTATGGAATGGTTAGAGCAAAGAATATGTGATAAGAATATTTTCTAATTAGTGTTAATATTTACTTGGAGGTCAGGGTAAAATAGAATTTGACTAATGAATGCTCTATATGGGCATGCAATATAGATTCTAAGATATAAATTAAATTATTTCAAAAAGATTCTCTGAGATAATTGAAGATATGACAGGCAAATGACTATATGAAGTTAATGAAAAGGCTCAGTGGAATTTGTAGTGTTAAACAAAAAAATAGTAGTTTATATGAATTACATAGTAAAGAAGAGAGAAAATGGTTGTTCAGATGTGTGTGATATGTAAAAGACATTTTATACTGCTAATTATGCTCAGATGTGGGTTATTCAATAAAATTCAGGGTTGGGTGGAGAAATATTTAGTTTACTGAAAGTAGTGTATGAAAAGACATAAATTCTACTCACAGTATCCTGAAAACATATATTTCCTTACTCTGATGTTGTTGTTTGTCTTTCGGCTTTTCTTAGTTAGGGGTCACCACAGTGGAACTCCGGTCCGCTAATGATTGGCAGTAGATTTTCACGAATGCCGAGGTGCCAGCTCAACATCCAACCTTCAACTAAGGCACACCCATATACGCATGTCTTTCGAAACGCCACCCAACCGTGGGGAGGACATGCAGACTCCACACAGAAGGCACTCCCCGCACTCCAGCCAGGAATCGAACGGGAGAACCTCTTGCTGTGAGGCAACAATACTACCATAAAGATTGTTGACTGCTTGGAAATACTTTGCAAATAATGTTTGTGGACTATTTTTATTTTGAATTTTCAAAAATGTACTTTCATCCTTGTTTTGGAGCTTTTCTTCACAGGCCTCTGCTGAAAATGGACATTTCACTTCCCAGACAAACTTTCTCGGTAAACAAAAGCAAATAAAATAAAGTATTGTAAATGTAAATTTAGTTTAATTAAGGATGCTGTTGTTGAAAAGAATAAAGAACAGTTGACAGGAGCTAGACTGGATGTTGTTGATTGGGTGCAAGTACATTAGTACTGGGTTATGTAGATAATCCGGTGTTCATAAGCAACACAAGGTTTGGATGAGAGAATTAATTGTAGAAATAGAAAGAAATTTGGCATTAGCTGGGCTGCAATTAGATAAAGAAAATATTAGGGGCACAGGAAAGTTAAAGTAGGAAGGGGTTTATTTTGAAGAATCGGAACTATCTATTCTAGGGATAATGTCCAGGAAAAAAACAGAGGAAATCACGAAACAATGAGGAACAGTCATTCAAAATGTAAACAATGTAATAAAATAAGTAGTTTGCAAAATATATCTTGCTAAAATGAATCATCTTATTAATGACATTAGGAGGATTTTTATGTTGCCAGATGAACTGTCTAATGTGTTTGAGGACAGCACGGATTTACAACTAACTACCCCTGCATTTTTAAAAGTTAGTTTTGGATATTGTATTGAAAGCTCCTTTACCCACTATAGTTGACTTGTCCTTTGTTTTATTCTTTAGGACAGCCTAGTATCTTTGGAAACTGCAGACATTTGCAAAAGGCTACCCTGCATTTTTAAAAGTTACCTTAGGACAGAACTACAATTGCCTTGGAATTCTCACTCAACAACTGCGTTTGTCCTGACTTTTGTTTTATTCTTAAGGGCTGTCTAGTGTTTTTAGAAACAGGCTATCCCTGCATTTTTAAGAATTCATCATGATAGTGCTGCAGTTATCTTGTAAAGCTCATCTACTCACTGTGGTTGCCCTGACTGTTCTTTTTTTTTCCTTCCTTAAGAAGATATGACCTGCATTGTTTTGTACTTGGGATCATGTTAGTACATTTGCCCTGTATTTTTTATCTTTGATAGTACACCCCCCCCCCCCGTATTTTATATTTGCTATGTTTAATGACAGTCTATTACTTCTCAAAGTTGAATATCCCTGCTGCTGTTATATAGTGTTTATTGACAGCCTGTGACCTATGGTTCTCTGCAGGTGCCCTCCCTCACCACCTGTCCATCCTGTGACCTATGGCTTCTATGCAGGTGCCCTCCCTCAATTGTCTGTCCATTCTGTGACCTATGGCTTCTCTGCAGGTGCCTTCCCCTCACCTGTCTGTCCATATTTCCAAGAATAGTATTCAACAGTCTACTCTGCCCTTATTTTTTCATTCTGCTATACTATTGTGGTAGTTTGACTAGAAATTGTGGGAAAGGTAATATTATACGAAGAGTATCAGAATAATGAATCTAGTAATAAAACTCGACTGTAATAGTCAGTTGAAAAGCTTGTAGCAGTACAGGAAGATTGTTTTCTTCACTTATCCTCTGGTCTTTCCTTAGTACTGCAAATGAACAGGTTGATTGACACTTACTTAGTGGCAGATCTAGTAGTCCTTTAATCAGTACTTTATGGCTGCTAATGTCTCCTCCCACATTTTTCACATTGTACATGTTGAGTGTGTCATACTATTTGTAAGTCTTCTTCTTCTCTTTCGGCTGTTCCCATTAGGGGTCTCCACAGTGGATCATCTGTTTCCATTTCTTCCTCTCCTCTGCATCTTGCTCTGTCACACCAACCACATGCATTTCTTCTCTAACTACATCCATAAACCTTATCTTAGGTCTTCCTTTTTTCCTCTTACCTGGCAGCTCCATCCTTAGCATCCTTTTCCCAATATACCCAGAGTCCTTCCTCAGCATATGTCCAAACCAATGCAATCTCGCCTCTCTGGCTTTATCTTCAAACCGTCCAACCTGAGCTAACCCTCTAATATACTGATTCCTAATCCTGTCCATCCTCGTCACACCCAGTGCAAATTTTAACATCTTTAACTCTGCCATGTCCAGCTCTGACTCCTGTCTTTCGGTCAATGCCGCTGTCTCCAACCCATATAACATAGTTGGTCTCACTACCCTCTTGCAGACCTTCCCTTTCACTCTTATTGGTACTAGCCTGTTACAAATCACTTCTGACACTCTTCTCCACCCATTCCACCCTGCCTGTACTCTTTTCTTCACCTCTCTTCCACACTCACCATTACTCTGAACTGTTGATCCCAAGTATTTAAACTCATCCACCTTTGCCAACTCTACTCCCTGCATCTTCACCATTCCTCTATCCTCCATCTCATTTACACACATATATTCTGTCTTAGTCCTGCTGACCTTCATTCCTCTTCTCTCTAGAGCATGTCTCCACCTCTCCAGGGTCTCCTCAACCTGTTCCCTACTCTCATTACAGATCACAATGTCATTTGCAAACATCATAGTCCATGGGGCTTCCTGTCTGATCTTGTCTGTCAACCTGTCCATCACCATTGCAAATAAGAAAGTGCTCAGAGCTGATCCTTAATGTAATCCCACCTGCACCTTAAATGCACCCGTCACTCCCACTGCAGACTGCACCTTTGTCACACTACTCTCGTACTTATCCTGTACCACTCTTATATACTTGAATATCATATTGTGTGACTGTATTATTCATTCTGTTTCCAATGCACTACTGCAGAGTAACCAGACAAAAACCTTGTTTGCACAAGTGTAGCATCACTGTGATGTGTACAAGGGCAGTGCTATTTAACTGGTTAATACATATCTGTGTGAGTGTGCTCATTTAAATAAAGTGTTTTCCTGTAACAATACATTGTAACATTACCGTGATGTGGACAAGGGCAGTGCTTCTTACCGATTAATACATATCTGTGTGAGCATGCTCATTTAAATAAAGTGTTTTCCTGTAATATTACATTGTAACATTGCCGTGATGTGGACAAGCCCAGTGTTACTTAACTGATTAATGCATATCTGCGTAAGCATGCTCATTTAAATAAAGTGTTTTCCTGTAACAATACATTGTAACACTACTGTGATGTGTACAAGGGCAGAGCTACTTACCGATTAATGCATATCTGTATGAGCATGCTCATTTAAATAAAGTGTTTTTCTGTAACAGTACATTGTAACATGACTGTAATGTGTACAAGGGCAGTGCTACTTAACTGATTAATGCTTATCTGTGTGTGTGTGTGCTCATTTAAATAAAGTGTTTTCCTGTAACAATGCAATGTAACATTACAGTGATGTGTGCAAGGGCAGTACTACTTAATTGATTAATGCATATTTGTGTGAACGTGCTCATTTAAATTAAGTGCTTTCCATGATATGTACAAGGGTAGTATTACTTAACTGATGAATGCATATCTGGGTGAGAGTGCTCATTTAAATAAAGTGTTTTTCTATAACAATACTTTGTAACATCACTGTGATATGTATAAGGGCAATGCTGCTTAAGTGATTAACACACATCAGTTTGAGTGTGTTCATTTAAATATAGTGCTTTACTATAGCAAAACTTTGTAACATTACTGTCTTGTGTGCAAGAACTTTGCTATAGATTGAAGTAAATAGATACAAATAAAATAAATAAAACAAATTTGAATAAACAAATAAATACATTTAGGGGCTGGTTAGGAACAGCACATATTTTTAGCATCTACCCTTACATGTTTAAAAGTTACTTTGGGATAGCACTATGGCTGTCTTGAATCCTTACCCTGCCCCCATGGCTGCCCTGAACATTGTTTCATTCTCATGTATGTCCTGCCATGGATTTTTACTTGAGACACTGTTGTGCATTCTTCCTTTGCTTTTTTATCTTTGTTGTTTTATTGCTTTGTTGATACTTTTTGGAGTTGAAGACCCTTGCTGCATCTGTCTTGCTGCCTGTTGTTAGCCTGTGATCCAAGGCTTCTCTGTTGGAGCTTGCCTGCTGTGTATTCCTCTTTGCAACAACAGCATTCATAAGGGCTGCCGACTGCACCCTTCTAGATCATTCTGTTACATTTCAATGGCAGTTTCTCTAGAACTTGTGAAGGAGGTAGTACTGTGCCAACACTATATAAGTAATGAAGTTGTAATGAGCTGTAATAAAATACTACTGTTGTAGTTAGTTTAAAAGCTTGCTACAGTACAGAGATGTTTTTTGCTCACCTTCTTGTCTATGCTTACTTATTACTGTGCATGTGGAGGCTGACTGACTTTTGTTGAGCAGTTGGTGTTACCCACCTCTCTCCCCACCTCCATTTACATATATACTTTCCTTTCCTCAACCCTTTCCCTACCATAGTTCCCTCCCATAAAAAAACATATCCCAATCCCGATTAAATTAGACTCAAAGCTCCAGTCTTAAACTACACATACAAAGTACCATATGTAAAGTACTTATACTTACAGTCTCTATCACTTCTGTATTATATTACTAAAAGCAAACCAACTACTTTATCAAAACTAAAAAATTAAAACATAAAATTAAAAAAATGAAATAACACTTAGCCACAGCTATCTCAATACATGCAGGACTGCTCTCTCATATTTCTTAAAAAATTATTAGCAGGTGAAATGAAAATTTGTGTACTACTGATAATAACTTGTGCCTTTACCATTACTTCTGAGCATATTGTACTGCTCATCCTAACTACAGAGCCTTCAAATCACCAGGATTGTCAATACAATGAGCAATATTATACCACAATCATACACCAGTAATGGCAAGATCACACAAAACATGCATCAATTACTTCCTACAAAATTGTTAACAAAAAGTAGGCATTTATTGATATATTACGTGCTCATTACTAATAACTTACATACTTTTCTTTCTCATGCTGTTTACAATTAGCAAAGCTGGAGACACTGAACTTACCATTGCACCACCAAACACTGCAACGCTGAGTAGCACCTTTCTGTTTTTGAACATGCTATGCTCTCTTTGACCCCAGTGCCCTATGTCCATCATCACGTCTGTGACAATAGGAGGTACTGCCAGCACAGCTAGCTGGAATTTTATAAATAATTATATGTCATTTGTGAATATCAAACTGGTTTATACAAGATGCTTGTGTTACAACTGTATTAGAACCGTATGTCGTGTATATCAAACTGATTTGTACAGATGTTTGTGTTGAAAAGGTATTTGTAAAGTGCTTATGTTTGAAATGTATCCACAGTGTACCCTACTGGAGAGAACAGAAATGTGCATGTGCTATTATAACTGTTTAAATGTATATGTTTTAACAGAAGAATCTGGAAAACTGGAGGTTAACATCAGTCCAGCAAACTTTAAAATATAACTGAAATTAAATCACTTTACAGATTAGGCCATAAAGATGCTATCTCACGAGTTTCAATGCAGCCAGAGACACAAAGTCTTTACTAGGAAGCTTTCTGTATTTCTCTGGGGTGAACTAATTACTACTACTGGAAGTGTGGAGGTATGCAATTGTCTTAAGATTTCCAGCACTTGCCACAGATCTGAGCAAAAGCCCTTGTGTGTGTATATTTACAAGTAGGTGCTAAATCCTGCCAGCTTCCAGCAATGGGGGTTGCATGAGAACTAGAAGTTATGTTATTTTAAATATTTCCTGTGATCTTGAACTTTGATCACTGTGAATTGATATTTAGTATTGTCTTGTTCTTGTATTATTTATTATTAAATACATTTAAACCTTTCATTGTGGCTGATCTTTGTAGAGATATTTAAATTTTTAGAGTATTTGCATATTTATTTGGTGACACTGTGTGGGCCACTCCTAATAGCCTTGCTCTTGGTCAAACTACCATTTGTATTAATATTAATTTCACTCAGTAAAATTGGGCATCCTTTGTTAAGGGCCTTAAAGTAGATAGTGAGGGGCTCTGGTGGCAGTGATAACTACCTTATAGTCTGGGCAAGAGGGGGGCATAGCTAATAAACCTTTGCCAGCCTTTTCCAGGTGTGCATGTGTGTGTGTGTGTGTGTGTGTGTGTGTGTGTGTGTGTGTGTGTGTGTGTGTGTGTGTGTGTGTGTGTGTGTGTGTGTGTGTGTGTGTGTGTGTCAGCTACTTGGGCAAGGACGCAAAGCACTGACTGGACAGAGACAGAGTGTTGGAGGACTTGGCTTGGAACCCTGGCTAAGGACTCAACTCTATAGCTGTGCCAGTGGGGAGTCTTATTGAGGATCTGAAGGAAGAGAGAGGAACCAGCCCGGACTGACTGTGTTCCCTGTGTGCTCTTAAGGGAAATTGTGCTTGACTGTACTTGATGCAGAGAGCTGCATCTGGAGATACTGTGTGTGTACCTCTTATCCTCCCACTGAATGTTCCCCACAGGTGCCAGTGGTGAGGACTGAGGCTCTTTGATTACTGGCCCAGAGGTGGAGGGTCATCACAAGGTCTACCAGTGCCTGCAGTTTCACTCCTGGACTTTAATCCAAATGATGACTGTTGCCAATATGGAACCTAAGGATATCTGGGGGGGGTGCTATCCAACATTTATACCAGGGTTCTGTTTAAGGCTTACCTTGCCCACTCCCCCATTTGTGTGGTCACATTGTGAGGGACAGGTGTGTAATTGAAACATGCAACATTTCACCAAGTTTCCATGTAAGCTCAGCCATGTTCCCCTCCTAATCCTCCATTTAGTCTACGCCATTCCTTGTTTGTTCTCTAGCCTCCACCAGGGACATCATGGGAATGCTCATCCAACCTTCATCCCCAGGATGGACACACCTCCATCCTACCCTGCCATTCCATCACTTGCCCAAGCCAGTAATCGAACCAAGGTTGGCTGGGCCATAGTCAGGGCTTTATCCCTCTATGCCACCAGAGCAGCCTACTACCCCTTTTAATTCTAAGAAATCCTGGGGCACTGCAATAATAGTTTTTGTTTTGTTTTGTCTTTTCGGCTTTTTCCTGGTTAGGGGCCGCCACAGCGAAACTCCGGTCCGCTAATGATTGGCAGTAATTTTTTTTTTTTTTTATGTTGCCGAGTTGCCAGCCTGACACCCAACCTTCAGCGAAGGCACACCCATTCAGCATGTCTTTCGGAGGCCACTCGACCACAGGGAGGACATGCAGACTCCACACAGAAGGCACTCCAGCCGAGAATCGAACAGGAGAACCTCTTGCTGTGAGGCAACAACGCTACCGCTGTATCACCGCGGCTTTCACGGAGCACTGCAATAATAGTAATAAATATAAATATCATACATGGCAAATGGATGTTTCCTGAGGTGTATACTGTGAATTTAATATAAAATAACCCTACAATCTTAGGTATTACACAAACATGACTTAAGGAGAAACAGTGCACATTTCATTTCCTATAACAAAATTATACTTGTTTGTTTAACTGGGAATAAGAATAAATGTGCAAGCCTTCTATTAACTAAAAATAACCCCTCCATTTAGGCTGCCTTGCTAAATACTAATATTTCAGGAAGTGACACAAACCTTAACTGAGTAGTTATTCAGCTTACACATAGTGACTCATTAAAATTCAACACCTTTGAACTATTCATTGTGCTTATGACAAATACCTCAAGCTGTTCCATCAAAAATCATGAATTTCAATACACTTTATACTAGGATTCCTGACTCTTAACTAGTTAGGGCTTCATAAAAAATTTAAACAGTGCCCTTTTCAATTGTCCTGCAAGAATGTGTACTTAGTCACTTGTATCCTCCATAACCTATGTAGTAGTAGTAGCCAGCATTGTGGAAAAATATAATCAAGTATTTGTATTGCAGAAGTCTGAGTGATCATATTCTAGTAATTACAAGATGATCCCTCAAAACACAAAAAAAATCACCCTCACATCCTCCACTATATGTTAAGCCCCCCTTACTCTTCCTTTCTTCTCACTTCATCCTGATTTATAATCTCTACTCTCATACTTAAATACAAAAATATCTATTTCCAGCCATATCCGTACTAGCAACTCCTCTCTACTACAGCCAAAAGCAACTTTTTACACTACTTTCCCATCATCTCTTTACTCATCTCCTATCCCTAAACTTACTCACTACTAAGGCTTGACTTCCTCATACTTCTCTTTAACCCTACTAAAAAGTCAAAACTCTCTTCCCTAAACTTACTCAACAGCTCAGTAATTAAGCCATCTTCTTAAACTATCTTGTCAAAAAATACTGCATCTACCTCATTAAAAATGTTAAAGGTTAATCTTTTCCTTATTGGTACAAATGTTGTTGATTGTATATTTCTTTTTGCAAATTCCGTTCCTTAAATCTATGTATAAAATGCATGCCAAGTAATAATGTTAGTATTGCTTAAACTTCTACTTTTCAAACTTCGTACTGTGGAGTCTTTCTCCCTGGGCCTCCACTAAAAATGGGTTTCTGACCCAGTCGGTCTTTCCCAGTCACCAAATGTCAATAAATAAATAAATAAATAAATGAATGAATGAAATAAATAGTAAATACAACCAGTCCTGCACCAAATCATTCCCTGAGTTAGCACAACAAATCACTGACTCTTAACTTATCACAATCCATCCACACCCTCTTTTTTCCATTTTTACAGGTGGGGTGGGGATGTCAGTGCAACAGTGACAATCATCTAGAGCCAAGATTTACACTGCCTGGTGGCTAACCCTGCAGCGGTCATTATTCCACACCACACACTCACATGCACACTCACACCTATGGCCAATTTAGAGTATCAAATCCACCTACTGCATGTCTATGGAATGTGGGAGGAAACCAGAGCACCTGGATGAAACACACGTGAACACAGGAGGACATGCATACTCCACATAGAAGGCATCCCAGCCAAGAATTGAACAAGGGAACCTTTTGCTGTAAGGTGATAACATTATCTGCTGCAATCAATTGAAGTTAAATATTTCCTAATAATAACCCAACATATATCCCTTCTGCATTTTATAATATGTTTAAACTCATTCAAAATAATCCCTTTTCTCTCAAATAAGTTACATTTAAAAGCTGCCCATGCTGTTGACTAATGTCTGACATTTAACAGTTGTTAAAACAATGGCAATAACAAACAGAAGCTTCATTTTTAGGATGTTAAACAAAAGGTATACAATGCAACCAACTCCACTAAGGCCACTCACAGAAGAAGCACGCAGATATCCTACCTTAGCTCTCCTAAACATGTTTAGGCATCCCTTAAAACATCCACAAGTAATCAGGAACCCACTACCATGTAATAAATCAATCTAAACAAATGACTCTTAAATTGCATTAAAACCCTCACCCCAGATCTCTAAAAAACCCCTAATAATACTATCATTCAGTCTGACCCAACAATAACAAATACCACTTTATTCAAGATATGAATATTGCATCCCTTTTGCTTTAGGTGCATTACATCCAAGCAGAGAAAAGAAACATTAGAGAATATTGCTATTTATAAATAAGTGTATTTCAAACAGTTGTACATTCTTATTTTATATACTTTTGTATTTGCATTTTGGCCCAGGAGTGTCTGAGACATTAAAACTATATAAATTTTCTTCACAAATTTGCATTCTTCATTTACTAGAGTAAGTACTCCTTTATGGTGGACTAATATTTGATATCAACTCATGATTAGTATAGGCACTTTAATAGCAAATCAAACACTCATCTGCTTATTTTTTTCTATTCCCCCCACCTCATCTAAACTTGTCTCATATTTCCTGTTGGTTCCTTAATCTAAATAGTAATGTTTAATCCAAGTATTCATTTACATCCTTGCAGATTATTTTACTATCTGGTTGATATCTAGTCTTTTCATGGCTATCCTAAACTTGTGTCCTCCTTAATTTATGGTTTATCTTTCTCTTTATTTAAATTAAAACAAACCAAAATCCACACAGCTTGAATACCCACATTTTCAGTTAAAATACCCTTCCCCTTAATATTCTTTTAGCTCTGAACCTTGCACATTGTCAAGGGAGGAAGTGAAAGGAAAGTTGTTCAGAGAGCTACTGCACTTTTTTAGCTAATCCCCCATCTTGCTTCTACAGTTGTTATGGCCATTAGGTCATATTCATCCTGAGGCACGTATATGAATTCAAGATAAATTCCCACTGGGTTAATTTTTTAAATATTGAGATTTATACTTACAGCTTTAATTCATGGTATCTTTTATATCCACACAAGTTACCACTAACTCAAGCAAATAGGACCTTGATTTAACATCTAATCTGAAAGAGACATTCAAGGCCTTGTCCTTGGCATGAATTGTTTTGGAATCTTGCCATCAGTTGGCTTGGGAGAAATAAGAAGTATCAGCAGGTCATGTCACTTGGTTCCTCCAGCAAAACTATTCTGTTTTACATGGGATGGGAATGTGACAGCAGCTGTTGCCTCCTCTCTAGATTCACAGCCACTCTTCTACCTTCTTCAGTCATGCCTGTCTATTCCAGGTCTTTTTCTATCCAATCTCTTGACTGGACATCCTTGTGTCATTTTGCCTGTATAATCATTACATCTAAAAGGCACACATAAAGTTTTATTCATTCAAATACCAACTTAAAATCACATTACCTTTTCTTCTCCATTAAGTTACATCATCCAGAAAGAACAGCTAATGTAATATGGTGGCCAATATCCCAACAAAAGACTATTACTCCTTCAAATATACCAGCTAATTCTAAAGAAATCCCCTCCACCACTCGTTTACCATGCTCACTCTGCTTCTACATGCTGCTGACATAGAACTTAACCCAGTGAGTTACTCAGCCATTAAGTAAAGCAAATAGTATTAAAATGGATGTACTTACCCTAAGCAACATTATTAGTAAATGGGCTATGCTGAAAGTATGGACAATCCAGTACCAACTAACTATCTTAGAAATCTGTGAATTCTGCCTTAAACACGAACAACGTAACGCACTAACAATATCATTACTTCACTGCCAAGATAACAGGCCAGGTGAATATTCAGGACAAATATCCCCTTCCATCCATTCTCTACTACTTAGCAAAAGCAATATCATCAGTAACTTTAAGCCTAGCTGATTTATGAGCCAGATTACTCCAAGGCAGTAAAATAAATACACATTGCATTACTATATATATATTCCACCCTCATCAACTAGCACATTTAAGCATCATATGTTACATGTGCTCCAACTTAGTTGAGGTAAAAAAAAAAAAAAAACAGGAGATCTTAACCATAACTGGTAGGGAACCTTAAATACTAACTGCAAAGAATACTAGGGAAGAGTTTCACTAGACAATGCTCAAGAACCAACACTAGCACATTCCTAGACAGAATAATAAAAGGACCCTCACAATTTCAGTCCTACATGCAAGTCTTTTGGTAATTGTTAACCATCATTTGTACACCAATTTCAAATTAGGATTTGCAATCTGTGGAGTGGCTTCTAAATATCTCTCTGTAGTCCTTGTCAGATTTTTTACCTTATATGTTTGCAGTTTATATATTTGACTTTGTACTCGCTCAAGCCACTGTTCTTTGCAAATAACCTGCTGTTGCTGGAGAGGTCCTTATTATTTTAGCGAATGCAATGAATTGCGAATGCTGTTTAGTCAAACGTCATTACGCAAAATGGCAAAATATCAAAAGCACGGAACAGCAATTTTTTTCCTAGGGAAAAAAATCACTCTGCCATTTTTAGGGATTGTGGGTCGATTATATAGCATTCACAATTCAGTGCATTCACTTATATAATATAGACCCGTTGCTAGGGACTTAGCATAAAAATCTCATTTGGACAAAATAATCATAGGAGGTTACTAGGCTATAAGCCTAGCCAAGAGTTTCACCCACATTTAGACAAGTCAGCAATGTGTGCCCCTGTCCAGCAGGGACATGGGTGGAATCCCAAGGGTATATTTTCTGTTTTCCATCCAGGTATACAGGTTGCGCAAAAGGGGTAAAGAGGTACTCTGCTTGACGTGCAGAGAGTCTATTACATAGATGGGGGAGTCTCTGGGACTCATATATGTCCTGCCAACAAGTCCTGTTGATGTCACAGATCAGGTTGAGGCTGTGTGTGCGAGTTACTTGAGTGGAGATTGACGTGCGGATATGCAGCAGTCCCATCAAGGTGGGGTCTGTGATCACCTTGTATGCCAGACAGAGGTCACCTCTGAGGAGTCTGTATGAAACTGAGTAGAGGATAGGGCTTTTAGCCTATCTGTGTATGCTAGATGTATGAGGCCCTGGGTTCTCCTGGTGAGGAACCTCTGTGGTCTCTCCAGCTGCTGCATGTGCTTTGTGAGGTACATGCTAAAAGGGGTGCTGTAGTCAGTAATGGGCCTTATAAGGGAAGAATACAGGGATGTTATGACCTCCTTGTCCCTGGATGAGATACCCTTACTTATGATGTGGGCCATGTAGAAGGCTTTCTGCACAACTGAAGCAACATGGTGGTCAAAAGTCAGGCTGCTATCAACCTGGGTGCCCAAATCACTCATGACTGATTGCATGCTTAGGACATTGTTATTAATGTGATAATTTGTGGGGATGTCACTCTCCCCAAAGGTGATGATGATGATGTAGTTTTTGGTATTCAGCTTGAGGCCATGTTTCTGGCACCAGTCATTTGTCTGAGTGAGACCCTCTTGGAGGAAGTCCACATCACTTGGGGAATTGATGACAGTACCCAGCTTGCAGTCATCTGCAACCTTGGTCAGCCATAGACCACTGGTTTTGTCCTGCACCTCAGAAAAGTATATCCCAAATAACAGAGGCCCCAAGACCGAACCCTGGGGTACGACACATGTTATGGGTCTACTGCTTCAGGTGGCTTTCCCTATTTTGACTAGATAGGTTCTATCAGTGAGCCTGTTTTCTACCCATCTGGTAATATGCTGAGAGAGGTTATAGGTTCATAGGTTCATAGGCTCATAGGTTGGTACTAAGCTATCAGCCCTAGGGCCTATACAAGCCTAGCCATAACATTTCCCTGGCTATTTCTTCCCACACTATTTACTTCCCTGGACCCCTGTCTAGCAGGGTGACTGACATGATGCCTGGGGTGAATTTCCTTTCTCCCATCCAATCGTCAAGGTTCCTTTTGAAGAGGGCCAAAGAGGTATTCTGCTTGACATGTATGGGCAATCTATTCCATCATCTGGGGAGTCTCTGGGTCAGGAACCTATCCCTCCAGCATGTTTTGTTTATTGTGACAACAAGGTTTAGATCCCTGGAGCATGTAGCGCCGAGGGATTGGGATTTCTTTAAGTGTAGCATGTCCAACAGCTCTGGGTTTGACATGGCCTTGTATGTTAAGCAGAGATCGCCTCTGAGTAGATGATATGCGACAGAGTATAGCTGGAGTTTTTTAAGGCGGTCAGCGTAGGGCATCTGCTTTAGGCCTGTGATTCTTTTAGTGAGGTATTTCTGTGGCCTTTCCAGTTGTTGCAGATGTCTTGAGATGTACATACCAAACGGGGCGTTGTATTCTATAATGGGTCTAATGAGGGATGAGTACAGTGGGACAATGACCTCCTTTTTTCTGGATGAAAAGCCCTTAGTGATGAGGTGTGCCACATAGAAGGATTTCCTGACTATTGTGGTGATGTGGTTATCGAAGGTGAGACCACTGTCCACCTGTGTCCCTAAGTCTCTTACCACACTTTCGGTGTTTAGTGTACTGCCACCTATATGGTAATTCACAGATACATGTTTTTTCCCAAAGGGTATTACCATACATTTCTTGGCATTGAGCTTGAGCCCATGGCTCTGGCACCAAGCATCTGTTTCTGTAAGGCCCTTTTGTAGAGTATCCACATCATTTGGGGATTCAATAATGGCTCCCAGTTTGCAGTCATCTGTGAACTTTGTTAGCCAGAGTCCCTTAGTGTTGGCCAGTACTTCAGAGAAGTAGATGCCAAACAAGAGAGGTCCCAGGACTGAACCCTGCGATACTCCACTTGTCACTTGTCTGGAGATGGATTTGGAGTCAGCTACTTTTACAGTGTGGGTTGTATCAGTAAGCCAGTTAGCAACCCATTGGGTGACGTAGGGATTAATGCCCAGCTTAGTAAGTTTATCTATGATTCTAGAGTGGGGGGTGGTATCAAAGGCCTTGGCAAGGTCTAGACAGGCTGTGTGGACCATCTTACCCTTGTCCATGGTTCTGAAGACTGATTTGAAGACGTCAATCAGGTTCAGGAGACAAGATCGGCCCTTCATGAACCCAAACTGGGTGGGGTCCAGTGTTTGAAGGTTGCCAATGTCTTTGTTTATAAGTTCCATGATACTACACTCCATGGCCTTGCAGATAAGGCTTGTCAGACTGATGGGATGGCAGTTTCTGGGAACCAAGGTGGATCCCCCCTTGTGGAGTGGGATAACTGTAGCTCTGTGCCACTCAGTGGACACAAAACATGAGGTGAGGCTATGATTAAACTTGACACTTAGGTGAGGTGCCAGTTCATATTGTAGTTCATGTAGTACACAGCCCGAGATGTCATCTGCTCCCATGGATGCTGTATTCCTAGCTTTAGAGAGTGCGTTTTTTACCTGTGTGGCCGTTATTAACGGAAATTGGCAATCTTCCGTTAATGAGATGGGCCATTTAGGGGGTGAGAGGGGGGTGAAGATGGCACTGAATCGATCTGCCAGGATATTGGCAATATCCTTGGGATCAGTATATTTAATGCCATTCTGTTTTAGCTCAGTGCAGATCTGAGCATTGCCATTTAGATTCTTGACATAGTTATGGAATGCCTTGTGGTTGTCTTTGGAATCTTTGGCAATTTTATTTTTGTAACTAGCTTTGGTGGATTTTATGAGGGATCTCAGTTTCTTACTGAGGCTGGTAAGGGAGTTTTTTGCATCCTGGGATTTTCCTCTTTTCTGCAACAGTTTCTTCCTTTTGTTGTAAAGTTTGTTTATGGCAGAGGACCACCAGATTGGCTTATTTTTTTGGATGAGAGCATCTTGGTTCTATTTGGGATGGCACGATTCATGCATGAGTGGATGTGCTCGTACAGTGCCTTACTGTAGGATTCAGCAGTTGAACTTTCAGTTCCCATCTGCATGGGTGTCATGAAGTTTGTCACTTCTGACTTGAGTAGCATGAAGTTGGCTTTGGAGAAGTTTTTTATGGAGGTTTCCTTACTGGTGGGTGGGGGTGGGATGTGGATGTTAAGGGTGATTAGCTTATGGTCAGATCTGACTAACGAGGGGGTGACCATAGGTGTGGAGCATCGATTTCCCATGTTGGTAATGACCAGGTCCAGGATATTGGAGCCCCTGGTGGGACTATGGATTAGTTGATCCAGGGCATTGGAATTTATAAATTCCAAGAACCGGTGGGCAAAGGTGTTGGTACATAAGTAGTTTTCCCAGTTAATGGCAGGTTAGTTAAAATCACCCAGTATTAGGGTGTTTGGTTCTATCTTAATATTTTCCAGTATGTTTAGAAAGGTGTAGTGAGAATCTTGGGGTATGGTGGGGATCTGTAGCAAGCTACAATTTGGATTGCAGTCTTACCTAGTGTTAGTTGCACCTGGAGAATTTCAGACGCATTGTGTTGGGCAACTAGCCTGGTGGTGTGAATATCCTTGGTGAATATTGACACTCTTCCACCTTTAGTGTTTCTTTCCTGGTTTGGTGGCCAAAAAGTGTGGTAAGAGTTGTAGCCTGGTATTGCAGAGGGTGCTCTCTGGAGCCTTGAACCAGGTCTCAGTTAATGCACAGATATCAATGCTCTCCATTTTTAGGAGTGCCTCGAGAGAGTGCATTTTGAGGTTTAGACTTCTAGCATTGAGTAGCATTACCTTCAGATTTTGCATGCTTGTACCTGTTACAGTGGTGGTTTTGTCCTTTGAACTTTGCCTAAAAAAGGCACTATAGGGGTGGCAAGAGCCTTAGCCAGTAACCTGAATCCCAGGGGTGACAGGTGCAGACCATCTCTGGTGAAGCATCATGATCTGTCAATCATGTCATCCCAGGCACACATATACTGGATCCCCTTTGAATAACACCAGAAGCTTAGCCAATTGTTGAAGTCAATCATTTTGTCCTTATATTGTGGTATCATTCTGGGCGAAGGCAGGATGCTACTCAGGGCTAGGGTCATACCTGCCTAGGTCACATGATCTCTTCCATGTGTCTCTTCATGTAGTCCAGGGAGGTACGTCTCATGTCATTCACTCCAACATGGACAATGACAGAGCCATATTTGTACTTGTTGTGGAGTGACTTGAGTGCATGTGTTATGTGGCGGATCCTGGCACCCAACAGGCAGCTGACTGTAATTTTCTCCTTGTTCAACCTGGTGAGAGGAACATCAGTGTGCTGGACTATAGAGTCACCTATGACTAAAGTGTTAGGTACATTGTCTTGCCTTAGAGGCTGTTGCTCGGTGGTATACTGGTGTTGTGAACTATGTGACACTTTGGTTGTGATTGGTGTTTGTTTGTGTTTCAGCTTCAGAGGTCCTTGTTGCTTGGGCAGGTTACAGTTTAGGGCCTCTGCATATGTGGATTTAGTGTTGCTATATGTGGGTGTTGGTGGTGTGGGTTTAGAAGGGCTATGTGTTGCTTGAGGTGTAGTGTAGGTGTTAACCTTCTCCTCTTGACTGTCTAGCACAATCTTGGGTGGAGACAGCTTTGCTTCCATTTTGGCTATGTAAGTGCATCTCTCACAGGTTGTAGTGTTGGTTGGTAGGAGGAGAGGGTTGTCTGTGTACATGAGGCAATTGCTGGATTGCCCCAGTATGCCCAGATTCACCAGGTGGACAGGAGAAATCACCGGAAGCTTTTTTTTTTTTTTTGTAAAGTACAGGAGCTGTTTTCCCTTACCTTGGCAAGGTACTTTGCAATTATAGGCTGTTTAGTGCCTACTATTAATTTCTCCTTATAAACAAGGAGAGTTGAGTGCTTGTATCAGTTTAAGGCTTCCTAGTGCTTTCCAGCAGGTATTAGAGAAAGTGCTAGTCATAGGGATGCTTAAACGTAAGATGAAAAAAATGCACACTGCAGTGTCCACTAGAGAAGTTAGATGTGAAAGTAGGTAACTTATGTTTTACCTGTTTAAAAAGTTAAGGTTTAGTGGAGAGTTACTATTTTTAAAACAGCAAGATGGGTTGAAAGGGGTGGTCACTTTTGTATTCTGGTACTAAGGAATACAGTATGATGGCCAATAAATTTAAATAGTTGAAGGGGAGTGATTTCAAAAATGATGATTTTGTGATTACTCACACAAGCCAGTGAAAGTAGAGAGGAAATGAGATATATGGTCAGATTAACATAAGAAGCAGGCAACTAGAAAGACAGTAGTATTTAACAAGACAACTGTAAATGGGTGGGAGGGCACTGGGTTGGAGGGCGGGAAAAAAATTCTGCCTGACTCAGAAGAGATAGCTGTGGTCTCTTTTGAAGTTTTAATATGCTGTTAACACAGAATGCAAGTAAAACACAAGGTAAAGAAAACAAACCACAGTATTCAAAATATAGAAAGGCAATAAAGTAATACAAAATCCAAAAAATAAAAGCAAAATAACCTTTCCTTCACAGCAAAGTGTAGCAGAGTCTGGATGAGCCTTTCTGGTCAAGCTCTGAAATGTTTTATTTTACCCCTTTAAATAGAAGGTTTAGTTCCTAGCTCCACCCCCTCAGTTAACAAATGATTAACTTTAAGTGACCTCTTCTTTCTTATGAATGAGTCCTTACTTGATCAGTTCTAATTTCTGCGTGACTCAGAAGAGAGAGAGCTGTGGTCTCTTTTGAAGTTTTAATATGCTGTTAAAGCTGAATGCAAGTAAAACACAAGGTAAAGAAAACAAACCACAGTTTACAAAATATAAAAAGGCAATAAAGTAATACAAAATACAAAAAATAAAAGCAAACTAACCTTTCCTTCACAGCAAAGTGTAGCAGAGTCTGGATGAGCCTTTCTGGTAAAGCTGTGAAATATTTTATTTTACCCCTTAAATAGAAGGTTTAGTTCCTAGCTCCACCCCTCAGTTAACAAATGATTATCCTTAAGTGACCTCTTCTATCTATTATGCTCATCTGGGGAATAGTGTCAAAGGCTTTGGCCAGGTCAAGGTAGGCGGCGTGCATCGTCTTCCCCTTGTCCATGGCTTTGGTGACTGTCTCAAAGAAGTTGACTAAATTTAGCAGACATGACCCCCCACCCTTTGATGAAGCCAAACTGTGTGGGATCAAGTGTTTGGAGGATGCCAATGTCCTTGTTAATGAGGTCCATGATAGTCCATTCCATGGCCTTGCAGATCAGGCTAGTTAAGCTGATGGGTCTATAATTTCCCAGATCAGTGGACTTTCTACCTTTGTGCAAAGGGATGACAGTGGCTGTCCTCCACTCAGCTGGGATGAAACCGGTACTTAGGCTTCGCTTAAACAGGGAGCCTAATGGTGCTGCAAGTTCCTGCCTGAGTTCATGTAGGATGCAGCCTGGGATGTTATCAGGTCCCATGGAGGCTGTATTTTTTGCCTTTGAGAGAGCAGCGATGACCTGTTCCCTAGATATAAAAGGAAGGGGGCAGGTACTGGGGGTGTCCTGATTTACTGATGGGGGGGCAGGGGGTAAAGTTTTTGCTGAATCTGTCAGCCAGCAAGTTGGCTATATCTATGGAATTTGTATATGTGGTGTCCCTGACCACCAGTTCTGAACAGATCTGGGTGTTTACTTTGAAGTTGCAGACATATGTGAAGAAGGCTTTATGATTGTCTCTAGTAGATATGGCCAATTTGGACTTGAAGTTTGCTTTAGAGGATTTCACTAGTGCTCGTATTTGCTTGCTCAGACAAAGGAGACATTGCTTCCAATGGGCACCTGCTCCTTCTTGGTCTTGGACAGCAATTTTTTCCTTTTGTTATAGAGTTTATTTATTGCAGATGTCCACCAGACAGGTTTACTCTTCCTTGTGGAGGATGATTTAGTCCTGTCGGGTATTCCTGATTTCATGCATCAATATAAATGCTTGTATAGTGTTTTGCTGTAGTTTTGGATATTGATGCCAGTTCCTAAAGAGTGGGATGGGACTGTGAAGCTGTTTATACCATCCCTCAGGAGGCTGTAATCAGCTTTGGAGAAGTTTTTTTCTCTGATCCTAACTACAGGAGGGTTGGGGGAGATGGTGACTTTGAAAGGGATCTTACCAGGGAGGATGATACTATAAGGATAATGGCAACTGTCTTCCTGTTATTAGCTCAAGGATTATTAGACATTGTCAGAGAAACCTGGAAAGAGGTGAAAGTCCCATTTAAAAGTGTTATAAAACACTATGCTAACTTACAAGACACACTAAAATTAGTGATACCCATAACTCAAATGGATAGTGCAGGACTTTAAGATGGTGAAGCTCTAATTTCTATTACAACTCTAATAAGTGCTGCAATCTAATCCTTCCCCTTTCCTGCATCATTTTAAAAAATTGTTCCTTTAAAGACTTATTCATCTGCTCAACAATTTCTGCTACTAGCAGATGAAATGATACATGAAAAACTTGATGTATTCCTAGCAGACTGCCCATTTCCTTCATTATCTGATCAACAAAAGGTGCTCCCTTGTCACATTGGACTACTGTTGGCAGGGCCGGCCTTAGCTGAAACGGCACCCTAGGCGAAGTACTGCTCTGGTGCCCCTTAAGCCCCACCCACACTAAACTCAAGGAACACCCTTATTTGAGCCACGCCCACAGATGGGTCACTCCCACAAAACCCACTCCAGTTCTTTCAATGTAAGGTACATTGTAAGGTACACTGATGCCCCTCTAACCAGGCTGAACAAGGAGAAGATAACTGTTACTTGCTTATCTGAAGCCAGGATCCACCAAATCACACACACACACACACACACACACACACACACACACACACACACACACACACACACACACACACACACACTCATGACATTACACCACAGGTACCAGTATGATTCCATCATAGTCCATGCAGGTGTAAATCACCTGAGATGTACCTCCCCAGGCTATATGAAGAGAAACATTATGGAGCTTTCAGACTATGTGTCTCAAGCTGGTATGAACCTGACACTGAGCAGCATATTAACATCATCGAGGATGATGCTACAATATGAGCAAAAATCATTAATTTCAACAACTGGCAATTTTCTGGTGTCATTCTAAGGTGACTCAGTATGTATCAGCTTGGGAGGATATGGTCAACAGACCACGCTGCTTTGCCAAGGATGGTCTACATCTTTCCCCTCTAGGTTTTTGAACACTGGCTAAGGCTTTGTCCACCCACACAGTGCCCTTTTAAGCAATGCCAAATTGACAAGCCTACAGAAATAGCAAAATCAACTCAACGGACCTCAAGGCATTACTGTTCAATGCCAGGAACCTAAATAAAAACTACACTCCCTCCAAGCCCTCCTCACACTCAAGAATATAGATATCTGTGCAGTTACCAAGACAGGGTTTTAAATGGCAGAGAGTACTCTGTCAGTGAGAGGTTTCATTGCCTTCCACACTTTTAGACTTGTAGTTGCACAGACTACATCAGTAACAACTATACCTCTAGTGTGCTCAAACAGGTTGATGTGCTAGAGTTTCTCCACTTGCAGATCACCATAGACAAAATTGTATACCATATCTTATCCAGCTATAGGTCGAACTCCATGTCCCAAGAAGCCTACAATGCATACTTGGACCTACTGGAGATATGTCCATCCAACCTAACACTCTACTTATGGAAGACTTTAATTACTCTTGCGTAGATTGAGAATCCTACGCAGCCTCAAATCTATAGGCACAGAGATTCCTGAACTTCATAAATACAAACAACATTGACCAAATAGTGAATACACCTACTAGAGGCTCCAATATACTGGATGTCATGCTCACAAATATGGAAGAATGTTGACCCCCCACCCCCACCCCACCATGTCTCATCTTCCCTGGTAAGGTGCAACCATAAAGCTGTTCCCTTCAAAATCAAAATCAACTCTGTAATCCCATTAAAATCAGTAACAGTTAGGAAATATTCCAAGGCAGATTACCTGTTATTAAGTGATGGTTTGTCAAAATACAATGCCCTTTCAAACCCCTAGAACACACCAGCCTATGCTGAATTGCTCTCAGAAACTCTGTACAAGCATGTCAGTGGCTGCATAGAGACTGTTGTACTTACCAGAAGTAAGCCTGGAACTAGCCCAGAAATAACTCACCCTATGGGCATCCCAAATTAAACAGGATATACAACAAAAGGAAAAAAAATCAGGAAGAATAATTCCCATAAAGATAAAACATTTTCATCAAAGTACGTAGGCAGCTAAGAGGGCTAATTAGGTCAAGCAAAGCCAACTTTGAGGTTAGGATATCCTTCAAGGTGAAAGATAACCATAAGGCATTCTACAACTGTATCAGAAACCTCAAGGGCAACATACAACAATGTGCTGAACTGGTGATTAATGGTGCCACATTTGCTGAACCTGGTGATAAAGCAAATCTGTTAGTGGACAAATTCAGTTCCAGCCTTACCCCCCCACACACCCCTACCATCCCTCCGATAATATTTTCAAACATAATCCCTCCAACTGTAACTAGGGGGCCTGTACTGACTGCACTCACTTAAGGCAAGAACATGGCATCGGTGGGCCCCAATAACATCCCAGGATGCCTCCTGAATAGTCTAAAATATGACTTATCAGGATCCCTGGAGTTATTATTTAACTATAGTCTTAAAACAGACTTTGTGCCACATGAATGGAGGACTGTGACAGTCATTCCTCTTCATAAGACAGGACCTTCTACAGATCCTGGAAACTACAGACCCATTATTCTGATGAGTCTTAGTTGCAAAGCCATGGAAAGAATTATCATGGAAATTATCAACAAGGAAATGGAAGACCTCCAAACTCTGGATTCATCCCAGTTTTCCTTTGTCAAAGGAAGGTCATGCTTACTGAATCTAGTGGGCTCTTTTGAAAAGGTCACTAAGACAATGAATGAGGGAAAACTGTGCATACTACCTACCTAGACCTGGCTAAGGAGTTTTATACAATACCACACTTGGGTATTGTCAAAAAAACTTACAGAACTAGGAATAAACTTCTTTATAACATGCTGGATAGCTAGTTGGCTCACTGATAGGATCCAGGAGGTTAGAATCAATAAGACTGCCTCCACATAGAGTATGGTCACCAATGGAGCCCCCCAGGGCTCTGTGCTAGGCCCATTCTGGTTTGGCATCTACATCTCAGAAGTCAAAGCCAGTGTCAAAGGCCTCTGGCTAATCAAGTTTGCAGATGATTACAAACTTGGAGCAGTCATTGAATCCCTGCATTATAGTATATTTTGTGAAGTCTGCCACCCCATGTAACTATGTAATCAATAAAACACCCTTAAAAGTTGATTCACTAGTCAGGGATATGGGAACTCATGTAGATAGCAACCTTCAACCAATATGTGCCCAAGATAGCAAGAAACTCCTTTTATGTATCTCAATTTATAAGCAAGGGCAAGACATTTAGGTCCAGAGAATTTATCATACCATTGTATTCTGCCCTCATCAGCCCCATCAAAGGCCTTACTGAGATGGACACCTGGTGTCAAAGTCATGGCCTCAAGCTAAATGCCAAAAAATGCATAGTCATCCCATTTGGGAAAAACAAAACACCCACTAATTACCACATAGATGGTGGCCCCCTTAATACAGAAGAGGTAATAAGAGATCTGGGGACCAAGGTAGATCGTAATCTCTCCTTTGACAATCATATTGTTAAAGTAGTTAGGAAATCCTTGTATGTGGCCCATCTAATTACTAAAGGGTTTGCATCTAGAAATAAAGAGGTTATAGTGCCCATCACTCATTAGACCCATCATAGAGTACAATGCCCCATTTGGGATGTACCTCACAAGACACTTCCAAAAGCTGGAAAGACCATAAAAGTACCTCACCAAGATGATTACTGGTCTCAAACATATGTCCTATGCAGCCCAACTGAAAAAACTCCGGCTGTACTCAGTGGCATATCACTTACTCAGAGGTGATCTCTGCCTGACTTATAAAGCCATGTCCAATTAAGAATTGATGGACATGTTCCACCAAAAGAAATCCAAGTCACTGGGAGCCACTCACTCTAGTGAGCTAAACCTCGCCACAATAAATAGAACATGCTGGAGGGATAGATTCCTGTCACAGAAACTCGCCATGCTTTGTAACAAATTCCAAATTACATCAGGCAGAGCCCCTCACTAACACTCTTCAAGAGAAACCTTGACAAGTGGATGGGTAACAGAAAATACACCCCTGGGATCACTTCATTGGCTCTGCTTGACAGAGGATCAGTTAATTAATCAATGGGGCTGCGAAAGCCGACACACTCTGGCTAGGCTTATAAATGCCCTCGGGCAGATAGCCTACTACCTATCTATGAACCTATGAACCTAAATATAAATCAAATTTATAGGTCACATTTTAATTGAATGGCTGGGCTTTTAAGGGCTCTAGTGGTCGTTAGCCTACCATACACCTACGAATCTTGCAAAAAAACAATAAATTCTGGAACACACTTGTAAACCTTTTAAACATCTTTTTGATGGAGAATCACCCCATGTACCCCAATAACACTGTTACTTACATACATTAACTCATAGGCTATAATACCTTGGACTTGAAGGACAATGTCACAGTATCACAACCTCAGGCAAAGTATATACTGGTCCACATTTTTGCTTGCAATTCTGAGTGTCAGAGTTATGATCCTTCAAATTTCAACTGGTATTCACTACAGTTAACCCCTCAAAATGAAATATAAAAACTGAATCACCCCATGTACCCCAATAACACTATTACTTACATATATTAACTCAGAGACTATAATACCTTGTACTTAAAGGACTATGTCACATTATACCATGACCCCCTATTAATATTCCAAAACGTGCACGCTGATTGGCCAGCGTGCACGTTGTAAATCGACTTATACTAATGGAGAAAGGTCCGGTCGCCCGGACTTTTTCCATTAGTATAAGTCTTTTTTTAAAACACTGTCTCGCTATGTTAAAAGAGTTTAACATAGCGACACAGGTTTAAAAAAAGCAACGGAGATCTCCATTGCTTTTTTTAAAGCTGTCTCGCTATGTTAAACTCCTTTAACATAGCGACACAGTGTGTAAAAAGCAACGGAGATCTTGCTTTCTCCATTGCTTTTTTTTTAAACCTGTCTCGCTATGTTAAATGGGTTTAACATAGTGAGACAGCTTTAAAATAAGCAACGGAGATGTCGGATGCCAGACAGCTGCGGAAGGGCAGCAAAGAGGCATTATACAATGCCATTATTTAAGAAAAGTAATTGTTTCTTTTCTTAAATAATGTCATAGTATAGGTTCATAGGTTCATACTAGGCTATCTGCCCAAGGGCATTTATAAGCCTAGCCCATAGTTATGTGGCTTTCGCCACCCCTTTAGTTTGAAGAAAACTATGCCTATTATTTTGCTGTGCCTCTGTCAAGCAGTGACACTGAAGTAATCCCTGGGGTATATCTGCGATCTCCCATCCATTGGTCAAGATTCCTCTTGAACAAGGCCAGCGAGGTGCTCTGCCTCACATGTACCGGGATTTTGTTCCACAGCATAGGGAGTCTCTGGGTGATGAATCTGTCCCTCCAGCACGTTCTATTAATAACCGTGTCAAGGTTTAAGTCTCCCGCCCTTGTGGTTCTGAGGGATCTAGATTTTTTGAGGTGAAGCATATTCATCAAATCTGGGTTTGACATGGCCTTATATGTCAGGCACAGGTCAGCTCTGAGCAAGCGGTATGCGACTGAATAGAGCTGGAGTTCTTTCAGTCGGGCAGCATAAGACATATTTTTGAGACCTTTTATCCTTTTGGTGAGGAACTTTTGGGGCCTTTCCAGCTGCTGCAGGTGTCGGGTCAGATACATTCTGAATGGGGCATTGTACTCAATCATAGATCTAATGAGTGATGAGTACAGGGGGACGATGACCTCCCTAGATCTAGATGTGAATCCCTTCATGATTAGGTGGGCAATGTAGAAGGTTTTCCTAACTACTTTGGCAACATGAGTGTCAAACGAAAGGTTACTGTCAACCTGGGTCCCCAGATCCCTGATGACTTCTTCTGTGCTCAGTGGATTGCCACCTATATGGTAGCTAGGGGTAACCTTGTTTTTCCTGAAGGGTATGACTATGCATTTCTTGGCGTTTAACTTTAGGCCATGGCTCTGGCACCAGTTATCCGTTTCTGTGAGGCCCTTCTGAAGGATATCTGTGTCAGATGTGTTTTCGACTATGGTGCCCAGTTTGCAGTCATCTGCAAACTTTGTCAGCCATAACCTGATATATCAGTATAATAGCAATAACCCACTTCTGGGTGTGGGTAATGTGGGATTTAACCACGGTTGTCTTTGTTTGGTCCTCGGCTTCGCCCTGGGACCAAACCACGCCAACGTGGTTAAATCCCACACCCAGGCGTGGGTTATTGCTATAGTATCACAACCTCAGGCAAAGTATATACTGGTCCACATTTTTTCTTGCAATTCTGAGAGTCAGAGTTATGATGCTTCAAATTTCAACTTGTATTCACCACAGTTAACCCCTCAAAATGAAATAAAGAAACTAAATAATTAATAAAATAAATAGAAAAGATAACTAGATTGACAGGACCTGATCTTTCAAAAAATACATATTTGTATCTCTACGCAGAAGATCACCGAGATCCATAATGATTGTCTCCTTAACAAAGCAGTGAACATATATAAGGCCGATGGGCCTATAATTACCAGGAGCAGCTGTTGAGCAACCCTTAGTGAACAGGAACCACCATGGCCTGCTGCCATATTCTGGAGATTATGCTTATAGACAGACATTTTGTAACACAATGTGAAGTGGGCTATTAGATCATGCTTAATGGCACTAAGAAAATACCAGGAATTTTATCCAAGTCCACGGAATTGGTGTACATGTATGCTTTTATACTGCTTTGATTTTATCACAATATAAGTTTGAGGTTTTCTCTGCTGGGTGCAATGAAGCAGTAGTAGTATTAATTACCACAATGCTGAAATCAGTGCTAAATTTGTTCACAAGCACATAGGCACTATCATGTGGCTTGGAGGACATTTTGTCATTTACATCAAGGATGCTACATTACTCAGTACTGCAACTAATTTTATTTATGTAATTATAGAATGCTTTATAGCTCATACAAAGACTTTGATGACAAATTTTGTTAACGCGTTTGTCTTGGTTGAAGTAAATTATATTTATCTGACATTTGGAGCCTGTTATACGATGAGCAGTGTCTTCTTTTTTTGTTTTTTGTTTTTTTTTTGCTGTTGTTGTTGTTGGGCCTTTCTTGCCTCAGAGAGGGAAGCAGAAAGTACAGCTGTGTTTTTATTCTGCATCTCTTTTAAAGTGAAACTCCTCACATTGCTTGTCCCTGTCTGAAAAATGGCAAAGTTGAAATTATCTCTTATACCCTGTAGCCTTTTTAGCACATTTGACACATCCTTTAGTTTGCACTTAGGAAAACAGGTTACTGTGATGGATTCCTTGTCCAGTATGATCAGTACAATACCATGATACTTCATCATCTAGTCACCATGAACTATGATATGATAATTCATACAGGCTGCTTTGACCACTTTAGGGATCTGCAAATCTGGTGAGATGTTTTGTATACTAGTAATGTTATACAAAGTGTCAGATAGATTTAATCATGAGATGGAATGTTAATCAGATTCTGTACTACTTTATTCAGATGCTGTTGTTGGGAAATCTTTAAGAAACCTGATATAATGGAGGCTGATTACTGATATGTTGACAGTTTTGTCTCAAGTAAGTCAATAAATTTTAGCTATTCCAGCGGTATGGTGTGATAAAGCCATGACTGCAATCCAGATGACCCAAATAGATTAGTGGCATAGACAACTGGCAAAGTCTCCGGAATGCTAGGCACTCTTAGTCAGGAGGGGCAGGATGTTCTGGAATTGCTCAGTATGAGAACTGGCAGAGGCTGGGATTCATGGGACAGATGTCAGAATGGGGGGGGGGGGTGGTAGGGGAATGGGGATAAGTATGCCTGCTGTGTGGCCAGCAGCAGGGAATGCAATCATTGTGTGCCATATGACTGACCACCCATCCAGCAAGGTCGACTGTCAACAAGTAGGGACAGAGTTATTATGCCATGCAAAACAAAACCCTCACACATTCAGATGATGGCTTCTATGCCAGTCCATCCTGCCACTTGCCCCAGGCCAGTATGCATCACACCCTTTCTATCCTGAGCGAGCTGAGGAGGCCTTCTCACATAGGTCTCTCCCAAGAAGGAAGACCCTAGCAGTAAAGGATCTGCTAGGGGATCGGGGCTTGTGACTGAGATGATTGGGCCAACAGACTTGGCTAGATAGTCAAACAAAGTGAGGGAAACTTTTTTGATTTGTCCTGGGGAATAAGCAGTGTGTTTTTTTCACTACCTCAGAAAACCATGCTTGATAAGGTCTGAAAAGGAGAGTTCAAGTATTGCCTGTATCTATTTCCTTGTGGGCTTACAAAATAATAAAACAAATAAAGGGTCTTCTTAGTAGTGTGATTATTGGCTAAAATTTTATGAGTTATCTGTTTTACAATGTGGACAGTGATTACTATAACATGACAAAGGTAACATGAGATTGTGATATCATATAAGAAACTAGAGATGGTAATCATAAACCCATGTGATATGCTCAAACTAGCACAAATCCTCCCAGTTAATGAATTTTTTCTGGTAAAAAAAAAATATTCTGAACTCAAGTACGGTAAACTCAACATATTTTCCAAGAATACAGAACCATACTGTGAAAGTAACTAGCACTTATCTTAACATGAAAGGGTGTTGCATACCTGTAGCCACTAATTAAAGTGAAGGTATGATATTATCCTTAAAACACACCCAAACACAACTCAGAATAATGTGAGTGATGTTGTCGTGATTTCATAACCCACAAGTTGTAGCCAGGCATCTACAAGCTGCTATCTCTTAGTTTATTCTAATAGTAAATGGCAAGAATGACCTCCAATAGTTCTTCTTTCAACAATTCTTCAAAAGTACATGTCTTTAAGCAGTAGTTATTATTATCACCTGTTCTATGACCTTTATGAAACTGATATTTTTCTGTTTTAAGCCACTCTACAGAAGCTAAGAAATAAAACAAAGTCAATCTACATGCTACGAAAAGTTCACTAACAACCCCAGCAACTAAATCAGGCCGCCAATGATCCACCTAGCCTTCCAGGAAGCAAATACAGCGCCCGCCTCTAGCTCATCATGAAAGAAAGAATGAGAGGCAGGCATGAGCTGTATTATATACTGTCGATTGGCAGTAGACAGGGACATCACTAATATGAAAGCATCACCGATTGGATGCTTTTAAATAATGCTGGACAACAACAGCCACTAGGAGACTCATACATCACGCGGGGGAGGTGGAAGAACAACATAGGGAGGGGGGCGTTCTATGCTGTGTGCTCATGTCGTCAGTCGTGGGTGGAGGGCGCAATGCTACTGTGTACAAACAGGCATCGGGTGCAATGTAAAAAGTTCAAGAAGTTCAAGAAAGTTTATTTTTTTATTTTTGGCTTGTTTTGCGATTTTGCGCCCCTTATGAGGCCGGCCTGTACGGTGCTCTAGGCGGTTGCCTAGTTCGGCTATGCCTAAGGCCGGCCATGACTGTTGGAAACCTTCCATGTGAATACACATTAACCCGCAATAGCCAAGCTGTTCTTTTTGCTGTGTTATTCTTTTCTTTTTGCTGATATCACTTCTACCCATCTGCCACCAACAAAGCATATATATGACTTCCTTTTAATGGTGGCAGAGGTCCCACAAAGTCGGCTTGAACTGCAGTCAAAGGTCACTCTACTAATGGATCTCTTCACAACAAAACTTTACCTTGCTCTTACTTGTTAATCTGTAAACATATTAGGCATTACTGTAAAACTTGTACATAATGCTTACAAAGAGCCATGAAGTCAAATAATTCTGTTTTCCCAGATGCCCTAGATGACAGTGATTAAATAATCACTTGCCTGGCTGCCAGAGTAGGTACATAGGGAACTTTCTTGCCCTCAGCTTCTCTAAAATAGATACTGGTCTTATGATTTTTTTTTTAGCAACTGAGTTAATAGCACCCCTTTGAATATACATACCTGCAAGGCTGAAGTGATGGGAATGCTTATACAATGAAATGGGTACAACATATTTTTGCTGTTAACTGGATAACTGCATATATCCAGCAAATGTGTAGCAGCTTCTAGTATGCACTTATGAAATGCCACCTGGCAGTTAATTAATCCTCATTAAAGACAAAAAAATCATATCTCATCTCAGACTTTCCAACATTCCAGTATCTGTCACCATTAATCTAAGCACTACACAGAGAAAGATTATGGCCATAAAGGGAGAAGTAGGATGTCTTCCAAAATACAATATTGACTTATTCCCTTTAAATTGCATAAGCTGTGCTAAGAAGTATTTGTTCCCCACTACTACAACTAAGTGCCTGTCCTCAAAATCTACTAGCTATTTTGCTAGCCTTTTGTGAGAAGTAACTCTGGTGTACCGCCTGTGGTCTGCAGCACAAAAAGTGTGAATTCCCACCATGTGCCTTATTTACTCTAATGTACTAATAAAACACACTTCATGTAATATGTGTATCCTCTTTCTAGATGTGAGCATATGACCAAAATATCTTAAAGGATGAAACTGTTCGTATATTACTTTGTGTAGTTACAGCTATAGCAGTACAGTTGTTATGGCCCTAACACGTGACCTTGAGTGTAACTTGGATGGCTACTGTCAGGAGCAACTAAATGGCTGCTCCAGACACTGCCCTTGTCTGCATTGTTACCAGTGTTGCTTAATCCGTCTGTTTTGTTTCACCATCTCATAAATTAATTCCTTTTAACAGTTCATACAATGGCTGTACTGCAGAAAACCTTCAGTAAATTCTCATGGAAAGCTAACCAAACCTAAAAACTTCCTCAGTTTAATTACTGCACTTGGTACATAATTCTGAAATACTGCTTTAATTTGTGCTTCAAGTGGCTGTCTCTGCCTAGCATAAATCATCACTGCTAAAAATTTTACTTGCTATTTAGCCAGTTGTACTTTAAGTATAGTTTCAAATATGCATCTTGAAGCAACACATTTAAATGCTTTTTGTAGCTTTCTATCCGATTAAGTATATCATCTACATATTGCAATACCTAATCTCGAAATTTCAAGGTTTGCTCAAATGCTCAAAAAAAATATATTGGAGAACTATGAAACCCTTCTGGCAACCTTGTCATGTAATACAAATGATTATTAAAAGAAAATACATATCTAAGAGAAAATTCAGATGTTATAGAAACAGAGAATAACCCATATGCACTTTCCAAACACATGAAATACT
This sequence comes from Protopterus annectens, assembly GCF_019279795.1. Classification (NCBI taxonomy): domain Eukaryota; kingdom Metazoa; phylum Chordata; order Ceratodontiformes; family Protopteridae; genus Protopterus; species Protopterus annectens. The sequence goes on along the minus strand of NC_056726.1, from coordinate 835,299,466 downwards.
TTGCATCACCACAGAGACAACCTATAAAGTCAGTAGTTGTAAACATTAAATGAGCAATCTGTGGAGTTGTCTGTGCAGTCTTGTCCAACTTTAAACTCCAAAGGGCAGCCCTCTCAACTTGAAATAACTACAAAGAGCAGATTTTGCAACTTGAAATAACCTATAAAACATTTTACATGGCTGGGACAGTAATGTTTTATGTCTCTTTCACAATAGACTCAAGGTGATCAGAGTACAGTTAAAGAGGAATTAAAACAGCTTGGGTATGGAATACTTCAGTAATGTAGATGAGTTGTCCAAACATTTCTTTCAATTTTAAGTTAATGGTCTTTAGGAACATATCTGATGAAATTAATACATATAGACAATATCAGCCCCTGTGCTGGGAACAAATATAAGACCCTTTTGTAAATCTCACAACTGATATTTAGTTAGAAACCTTGAGCTCAAATTGGTGATCTGAAAGTTTCTGCCAGCTATTAATGAAAACCTTTTCCTTCTCCATTTGGGAAACACTGCTGCTGCTGCTATGGATTCAGTCTGAGCTGGGCTCCCAACTGTCTGAATTCAGTGATGCACTCATTTCCTGACTGATTACTTTTAAATTCCAAAGGTAAATGAAAGCTGCTAGCTTTTTTCCTGCTCCAAACAAGGCAAACACTGGAATTAGAAAGTACCTCTCAACTGTCCAGATTTTTGCAGAATGTCCAGATTTTTGCCTCATATTTTTGGTCTGATCCTCATACAATTTGTGATTTTTGGGCAACTCATTGAGTTCTGAAGTCACTAAATAGTGAGATGCAGTGTAGTCTGACATTTCATATTCTTCAAAAAATGCATGCTAACACACATCCTGTTATTCTAGCAACTTTCTATGATTATGAGAGCAATACTTACTTATTATTTATTACTTATTTATGGATATTTGTTGATTGGGAAAGTCCACTGGGTCAGATAACCCATTTTCAGTGGAGGCACGGGGAGAAAAACTTCACAGATAGGTTCATAGATTAGTACTAAGCTAACTGCCCTTGTGAGCCATTTTAAGCCTAGCCAATTATCCTTTGTGAGACTCAAACCCTGTACCTTGTGTTTGTAAGGCAAACACCTTAACCATTAGGCCAGCCTCCCAACCTAGTTACAGTTTTATCAAGATAGTAAATACTTACAATTTTAACATGATAATACAGATATTACATTTGTTTTAGGAAACACACATTTGAAAGTTACATTTGTTATAGGAAACATAACCTTTTTGAGTTAAAAGAACTCTTACAGTATAGTATAATATGACATAGTAAAGTTAGTATGCATAAGGTTCCATATGTACAAGATAAATTTGGCTGTTTTGAGTTGTTTGGAATTTGCCATGTGGGTATCTTATTTTTGTTTAGTGGGAAAAAAGCAACTCTAGGGTGGTTTATTGGTTTTGCAGGAGCAATGAGGGTTATTCAGATACTAGCTTTTCAAAGCTAATTCAAAGTTTTTGAGACACTCAATTTGAGTTATGTGGGAGGGTAGGGAATTCTAAAGTTTGGCTACACAGTGGGAGTATATAGTTTGTCCAGCTCTTTTGTTTGGTTTGGTCACATTTAAAAGCATTTTGTTGGAAGATCTGAGGGTTCATGTTGGGGTGTATGTGTGAAGAATGGAGCAGAGTACAGGGCAGGAGTTGGGTTGGAAAATAAGCTTGTGTGCAAGAGTTAGCTGGGTATAGGTGAGGTAGTCAGAAAATTCAAGCCAATTTAATTTTGAGATGGCAAGGCAGTGGTGAGTATGGTTTGGTTTACCTGAGGTGAATTTAGCTATTTTTGTTAAAGCAGGATTGCATTTTATTGCTAAGTGATGAGTGAAGGTTTGTAAAAATGGCACTGCCGTACAATAGGGAAGGGATGAATAGGGTATTGGCCAGTTTAACTTTTGTATGGTTATCCAGGTAAAGTTTGTGACAGTATAGTTTTCCTAGATTGAAATGAGTTTTCTTTATAATATTAAGAATATGTGGTTCAAAGGTGAGCTTATTATCGATAGTTATACCTAGTAATTTTGCTGTGTTTACAATTTCAATTTCAGTGTTGTCTAGAGAGAGGATCCTAAATTATATATCTGGTTGTTTTGTGGAGAAAAGTAATAGCTTGTTTTTTGGGGGGTTTAACAGCAGTTGTGCATTATTTAGCCAGGCTTTTATGGTTGAGAACGCCCTTAGAATGTTTGTCAGGAGATCTGAGAACTTATTGGCAGTAGTGATGATTGTAGAATCATCTGCATATTGGACGAGGCTACTTAGTTGGGTGGTTTTATATAGATTGTTGATGAATGTGTCAAAAAGAAGAGGCCCTAGTATTAATCCCCATGGAACTCCAATATTATTTGACTGATAGTTGGATTGTTGGTTGTGCCATTTGATTGATTGTTCCCTGTTGTTTAGATAGGAGGAAAACCAAGTGAGAGATGTGGTGGAGCTGCCTAGTTTAGATAGTTGGTTTATGAGTTTAGTATGGGATACAATATCAAAAGCTTTTGATAAGTCTAATAAGATTATTAAAGTGGGGTGTCCAGTGTCAGTGAATTTGTAAACAGTATCAGTGAAAGACAGTAGGTGGTGCTGTGGTTAGGACGGAAACCATGTTGTGTTGGCGCAAGGAGGTTATTGGTGGATAGGTAATTAAGAAGCTGAATTTGTACACATTTTTCTAGTATTGTTGATAGTGGAGAGAGTATGGAGATCGGCCAATAATTAGAGAGGTCATGGGAGTTTCCACCTTTATGAAGTGGAGTAATTATGGATTTTTCCATAGGAGGGGGACATAGCATTTAGCAATGGAGCAATTTATAAGAATGCTAATATGCAATTGCTTTTACTGCCAGTTGTAGATATTCGGGGGGGGGGGGTAGGTTGTCACCAGAAAGAGAGCAGGATTTTAGTTTGGATAGGAGTTTGAATACAAGAGGGGTGGGAACTGACTGAATAGTAAAGGAGGGAGTTGAGTACATGCTATTTGTGTTGTCTGAGGAGGGGAAATTGCTGTTTAGCAGTGTTGGACAATTCTTGTTGTGGGAGTTTGGGTTTGGTGGTGGGTCTTTGATTAACTTTTGAATGGTAGTAATGAAATGGGTATTGAATTCATGAGCAATCTGTTGTGGATTTTTTTTCAGGTGAAGAGGAAGGATTTTGTAGGGTGCCTGGATTAAGTGGACAGGAGAGAGATTTCCAGAATTTTTTGGGGTTATTGTGTAGGGAGGATAATTTAGAGGAAAAGTATTTTTTTTATATCCTGTATGACTAGTTTTTTTTTTGCCTTATTTCGAAGTTGTTTGAATGCTAGTTCATTTTATTTTGTTTTGCTATTACGCCATTGTTTCCAAGCTTGGTCTCTTTAGTGGAGAGTTTGCTTGGTCATTTTTGTTAGCCAGGGGGCATGGTTAACTTTTGTTTTTGATTCGTATAGGTGCTAGACTATTTAGGGTATCCAAAAAAAGTCTTATTAAAATAGTTAATGGCGTCATCTAAGGGAAGTATGTGTAATGGAGTCCATTTGTTAGCTTTCAGAGTGCTTATAACTATGTCCTGGTTAAAGTGGGTGAGATTTCTGGAAGTTCTATAGGAATGTGATTTTACTATTTGAGCATGTGTTCAATGGGTATATGCTGGGAGGTGGTTGCTTAGTATGTTAGGAAGGGTGCCTGAGTCTGAGTAATTTTGAGGCTGTGATACTAGTATCCAATCTAATGTTGTTTAATTAATTTAATTAAAATTAATTGAATTTTAATTAAATCCTGTCCCTATTTTGGGCCCCTCCCCCATTATTTTAGGCTTTGTTTCGATTTCTTGTGCTATGAGATTGAGAGGTATGGATTAGAAACTACTTGATGTTGACTGGCCTAAAAAATATATCTTTTTTGCTGATTGGATGACAGTCTTTCAGTGTTTGTTAATGTAGTAAAGCTAGTGAATAAACGAACTGGAACAAGTAAAATAACAGAATGGCAGACCAAACAAAAGCCAGTATTTGAAGTCACTTTCTCAAGTAAAACCACCAGCTGGAGTCGAATGTAAAACCTTAACGCAAATTTTATTAATACAAACAAGCATTTTTGCTGTAGTCAGAGCTACAGCTTCACCAGAGGTACAGATTCAACAAAACACTGAAGTAAGGTTTTTATAAGTCACACCCTTACCTTAATTGCCAATGTAATCACAAATAAAGGCATAGCAGTCAAAGTTTTTACTAAATACAATATCATAAAATCCTCAGTTTTAAAAATAATCAAAAAAGCATGATGGGCTTTGCAGTTCATAAAAATACATTGGTACGACCATAAAACTATGTATATATAAAATATAAAAATAAAAAATAAAATGTAAATAATTTTATAATATAAGGGACTTGCAATAAATCAAGTCTATTGATATAATTCCTAGTTAATATAGATAATGTTAATATTTAGACAATAATGTAAATACAATTAATCCTGCTGAAAACAAATATTAAGCAGTAAAACAAAAACCAGTAATTATCTTCCATAACTCCTCATTTTCAAAACACATGCTATATTACAATACTCATTCAACCCCGGATATGAGAATGAGTCTAATAGTATTTGCCATTCTAACTCCCTGTTTTCTAAAAAAAGTGGGACTGGACCCCCTCTTTCTGACTTTACTACCTGATCTATGGCAATAAAATGAAAACTATGTCCTTGGTTCCTAATTACGTGCTTGGCCAAGGCATTTTCTTTTTTTAGTTTCCTTATTGCATAGTCATGTTTGTACAATCTATCTCGTAGTCTCCGGTCAGATTTGCCTATATAAAATGCATCACAGCAGTTACAATTAGCTAAATAGACAACAGATCGGGATTCACAGTTGAGTCTGTGTGTTATGTTGTATTTCCTACTACGGATTACAAATGAGTTAGTGGCTCTAACAAAATGGCAGTAGTTACATGCCCCACACTGAAAACAACCTTTTGTTCTGGTGAGCCAGTCAGTCTGTGTACTTTTTTCTAGGAGGGTTTTTAAGTTATTGCCTCTGCTATATGCAATCAGGGGTCTACTACCTAACAACAAAAGGGATTTAACTAAAGAACTTCCTTGGACATAACGGTGTATGTTTGGTCTGCCATTCTGTTAATGTAGTAAAGCTGTCAGAACTACCAGCAACATTAATTGAGTCATTTTTGTAATAATTTCCATCCCTTGTCTCTTCAGCTTTCTTAAAAGCAAGTTCATATTTGTTAATAAAATATAAAAATCTAATCACACCTTTTAGTAGAAATGCAGTCCACTCCTTATGTATCATTCTTAAGAGATTGCAACTGCTTCAGATTTTACCTAATAAACAGGTTCATATACCTGCATCCCGGTCTTTCATTTACCACCGTCCTTTCTTTTGTTGAAGCAGTATTATCTTCATGACCTGGGATAGTTTGGTAAAATACAAACTTCTTAGTCCGAGGCTGGTCTTATGACTCTCTCGAAATATTGTCACCTTGGATGGTTTTACACTTAGTGAGCTTCTTTCAAATTCTTTTTGTCTACATCAATATCCACATTACCAGCAACAGTGCTCCAGTCACCATACCATCTAGTGAATAGTTAAGTGACATTCACATTACCAGCAACAGTGCTCCAGTCACCATACCATCTAGTGAATAGTTAAGTGACATTCACATTACCAGCAACAGTGCTCCAGTCACCATACTATCTAGTGAATAGTTAAGTGACATTCACATTACCAGCAACAGTGCTCCAGTCACCATACTATCTAGTGAATAGTTAAGTGACATTCACATTACCAGCAACAGTGCTCCAGTCACCATACCATCTAGTGAATAGTTAAGTGACATTCACATTACCAGCAACAGTGCTCCAGTCACCATACTATCTAGTGAATAGTTAAGTGACATTCACATTACCAGCAACAGTGCTCCAGTCACCATACTATCTAGTGAATAGTTAAGTGACATTCACATTACCAGCAACAGTGCTCCAGTCACCATACTATCTAGTGAATAGTTAAGTGACATTCACATTACCAGCAACAGTGCTCCAGTCACCATACCATCTAGTGAATAGTTAAGTGACATTCACATTACCAGCAACAGTGCTCCAGTCACCATACTATCTAGTGAATAGTTAAGTGACATTCACATTACCAGCAACAGTGCTCCAGTCACCATACTATCTAGTGAATAGTTAAGTGACATTCACATTACCAGCAACAGTGCTCCAGTCACCATACTATCTAGTGAATAGTTAAGTGACATTCACATTACCAGCAACAGTGCTCCAGTCACCATACCATCTAGTGAATAGTTAAGTGACATTCACATTACCAGCAACAGTGCTCCAGTCACCATACTATCTAGTGAATAGTTAAGTGACATTCACATTACCAGCAACAGTGCTCCAGTCACCATACTATCTAGTGAATAGTTAAGTGACATTCACATTACCAGCAACAGTGCTCCAGTCACCATACTATCTAGTGAATAGTTAAGTGACATTCACATTACCAGCAACAGTGCTCCAGTCACCATACTATCTAGTGAATAGTTAAGTGACATTCACATTACCAGCAACAGTGCTCCAGTCACCATACTATCTAGTGAATAGTTAAGTGACATTCACATTACCAGCAACAGTGCTCCAGTCACCATACCATCTAGTGAATAGTTAAGTGACATTATTAAGTTCCATCCCAATAATACCGATAATAGTATATGGTGTTAACAGTACAATTTGCTGAAGCTACTTTGCCAGATACTCCAACAACTTCATTGTGTAGAGTCAGAACTGATGGAAATAGGAGGTTGGACTCAAAACTGCCAGTCAGAGCTGATACAACCAAAATTAAAACCATAAAGAAACAAAACTGACATGGCAAAGCAGATTAATGTGATTGAAAGTTTAGCTTTTTCACTAGGAGGGTGTATCTACAACATTTTGGATGTTCGACAAGGCTGATGAAATCTATATTACATTGTTGTTTGAAAGGACTTGGTCTGTGCATCTTATCTATGTATTACCTATCCTTCTATACATTTATTTGACAACTGAGTAGGAGGAATTGTTACTGGACCATTTCAACCACAACCCATGCACAGTAGTAATAACATCAAAAACTGACAGTAACCAATCATGACAGTTAAGTACAAATGCAATGTCAATTTATATACAAATGAAAAAGAAGAATTGTAATTTCAGGAGTCATCTTAACACCAGTTTAAGAGATAATCTGTTGATAGCCCTTCAAACCTTGAGATAACAGATGAATATTAACATTGAGAACTAATTGTTTACAAATTGAGAAAATGATGACAATGCATGTCGCATGTTTTGGAAGTGAAAATTAATGCTTGTGATAAAGCAGGTGATTAGTTGTATACTTAATCACTTTAACAATAAAGCAGGAGCAACACTTATTTTATGAGGTGGTTTTATAAAATATTCATGATTAATCTTTGTGACTTGTATTATCAGTGATATACATTCACTTGATACTTTTCTTGATAATCTCATAGACAGCACATATTCTACAAATGCTTCAAAGATTCTAATTGACAATGTATAAACCAAATGAGCATCCATTTCTTCTGTTGAATAGTACAGGTACACTTATATAACTTGTTAGCAACACTGTTTAACATACCAGTCATAAGCTAAGAACTGTTTTATGTAAGATACTCTTCAACTTGAATTTAATTTACTGTCCTGTAATCTCTTTCAGTGCTTTCATTATTAGTTGCACTTTTCTTCAATTTGTACTTACCAATTTTTAGAATTTGCAATTTGAGTGAAAACATATATTTACTGTATTTGTTCATTTATGGGCCTAGGGTCTTTGGACCAGTCCACAGAGGGAGCAGTTGCTTGTGTAGCTGCCTGTGAAGAGATGGTTTCCTCTGATACTGGTAAGTGTAAGAAAATGAGCTCCTGATTTACTCTTAGCAGTCTGTATCAAACCTGAAAATAGGCCAGGTTTGTGAGTTATGTTCAGTTACCTGTGCTGCAGGCCTGGCCATTTCAGGACTCGAACACTAAAAAGAATACTAATGCAGTTGTATAAGAAGAAAGGAAAAGGAGTAAGTGTACAATTTGCAAAGCTAAGGTACAAACCTAGGGATATGGTCAGCAGGAAAATATAATGATCTGTTCTATAAAATAATTGCAATGACAGAAACAGTTCAGTCACCAGTCCAAGCAAACTACTAATGTAATTACAAGCACTGATACAATCCCTGTACTTCAAGTATTATATTACATTAATTTACAGATCATGAGTATTTCAACAAAAAAATTACAAATAATTGGCTTGTGATTCACTGAAACAAACAATGTTCATTACAGAAAGATGAAATGAGAAAGCAATGGAACCACTAAAGCAGTGTGTTGCTAGTTTGTTTATAATGAGCCGAGTGTTACAATACTTTAATGGCAGAAGAGAGTAAGTCTATCTCACCTGCCCTTTTAAGTGGCTTAACATTTCATCTCACCCTCTTCCATGTCTTTCCTGTTACCCCTTTTCCACCTGTTCCATGCCTCCCTGAATGTCTCTGTGGATTCCCACATATCACCCATGCTGGATGTCTATTTAATGGGACTGAACCGTCTCTGAAAAAGTTATTTTAGAGATTCAGAAAGTAATTAGTCCCTACAATCTGCTACCTTAGTTCTTTCCTTCCCCTCTCATTTTCTCCTGTTCATAATGACTGTTTATATCTCACTAACATGATCTTGCCTACTTATATCATGTCCTCTCAATCTCTCCTCATATCAAAAGAGAAGAACTCTAATTCCTCTAGCCCCTGCTCATATTCATTCTCCTCCTTTCCATGGATCTTTCTGGTTGGTTCACTCTCAGTTTCTTCCATCAGCCTGATGACATTTTTCTTTGCTGAACTATACACATTATTCAAGGTGTGATCTGACCCAAGTTCTATAAAGCAGAAGCATTACCTCTGTTTCTGGAATCTATTCCATGGAGATACACCTGAGCACTGTTTACTGGTCTCCCTGCCTCATCTCCCTCTCTTGTCCCAGTAGTCCACTGCAGGTGTGATCAACATCTCAGGTCATTTACCTGTTCTGTTGCCAGCAGTTCCATTCTTTCCATCTGTTGCTTCTCACCAAAGCAGTCATGGTCTAAGTGCAGTACTTTGTTTTTATTTACACTGAACCTCACCTACCACCTTTCTGTCCACTTGTTCAGCTTGATCTGTGCTTCCTCAGGTATATCTGAGACAAAAACACTGAAGAGTAGTAGACCCACGACAAATCATTGTAGTACTTTACTAGTCACTTCCGTAAGTCCTCATATTGTTTCACCAGTTCAACCATGCAGATTTCCAGTTCCTCAGTCTTTGCCCTGCCCCCAGCATCTACTGTTTTTTTCATCCTCCTGTGTAAGACAAAGTCGAAAGTCTTGCTTAAATTCAGATACACTATATCTGTTGGTATTCTCTTGTCAAGGACACCTGTAACCCAGTCATATAAATGGATCGTATAGGTTCATAGGTTCATACTAGGCTATCTGTTTGCTGTGCCTCTGTCAAACACAGTGACTGAGGTAACATCCATTGGTCAAGATTCCTCTTGAACAATGCCTCACATAAACCGGGATTTTGTTCCACAGCATAGGAGTCTTTGGGTGATGAATCTATCCCTCTAGATTTTTTGAGATGAAATGTTCATCAAAAATCTGGGGTTGTGCATGCTTGTATGTCACCTCTGAGCAAGTGGTAGGCAGCAACTATATATAACTGTTCTTCTTTTCAGTCGCATAGCATAAAGACAGATTTTGAGACCTTTTTATTTTGGTGAGGACCTTTTGTGGCCTCTCCAGCTGCTGACTGACAGCCCCTTCTGGCTGTGAAACTATGTTGGTTGATGTCCTGGAAATTGTTCTACTCTAAAAATGGAATCAGCCTTCCCCACAGGATTCTGTCCATGACCTTTCTTAACACTTTCGTACAGATTTATCTGTTCATCCTTCTTTAAGGGTACCATGATTTTTGTCCTGCAGTCTTCTGGTAGTTTGTACACTAGGCCAGTTATCTGTTGAAACTCTCATGGTCAGCCAACACATCAGTCAGATTTGTGAGGACATTGAGAGGCAGCCTATTTTGTTATTGTGTTTTATTCTCCTTACAAACTTACAGTTTACTTGGTTCATAGGTAAATATTAAGCATCAGCCTGCGTATAATTACATGCATAGCCAATAACCAGAGCTCAGAATCAAACACTGTACCTTGTATCAGTGAAGAGCAACTGCTTCCTCTCCACAATCCTTTCACCATTCCCTCTCAGCTTCCTCCCTCCGTATTCTCATGATTGCCCACTGTTCTCCCCATTCTACCCTGTCTTCCTTTACCTTGTAAGGACTGAGGCAATATACTCATACTGTACCTGTTTTTTCTTGATCTGGCTCATGTGTTTGATTATCCTAGCCAGTTCTCTCTCTCCCCTCCTTCTTTCTGTTATTTGACCTAGAAGAGCTGTTGCTTCCTGTCTTGCTCCCTCCTGATAACTACCTTTCAGCTTTTGATTTTGCCGCCCTTACATTCTGTTGCCTTATTGTCAGACTGTGTGTATTGTGCCTCCTCCACCTTCCTACCCACTCGCTTCCACTTCTTGTAGGTCCCATCATTTGCCCAAATTGTCAGTCTCACATTCTTATGTAGCCTCATTACCCTTATTCTCTTTCTACTTTTTTGTCTCTTCTCATGTCCTTTTCTATGGCCCTAAGTACTATGTCCATGACCCATTTTTATGCATTGTTTACTCTCTTAATTTTTCCCATTCTCCAAATTCATTCTTGCCCACTCTTCATAGAACAGCATAATTTACTCTTATAAAATCCCACACCACTGTCTTTGTCTTTTTATTTTTACCCTTTGACCTATTCTGAACCATGCAATGGCATGATCATTGTTGGCTAATACTGCTTAACCTAAATGTCCTCAACACCCTCTGAAGTGGTTAGCATGACTTCCAAAATTCTATTGTTTCAGGAAAAGTTCTGCACCAGCTGGCTGAACTCCTCATGGTCCAAGGCCTTGGTTAACTCCCATTCCCTCTTCATTCAGGAAGCAGATTCAGATCCCCTAGAGTATTACTCTATTCCTCTTATCCCTATCCTTTATTCTTTACTCCAGTCTCTCGTGTTCCTCTCTTGCTGTGTCTGGTAGATGATACACCATATTAATCCACCAGCACTCTGCCTTCCTCTGCCTTAACTACTATGGCATTTAACCTAGGTTTTTATTACTGTCTGTACCCTTGCTCAATTCCTGGTTTGGTGTTCTTCCTCATCTCTGACTTTACTTATAATGCCTTCATTTACATAAATTGCTAATTCATTCCTATCTCTTCCTTTTCAGTCATTCTTGAACCTCCATGGTTCCACCCATCCTGTTACTGCCTCCATGTTGCATCCTTCTTGTCATTGCCTTCATGTTCTACCCCTCTTATCATTGCTTCCATGTTGCACCTCTCTTGTCATTGCCTCCATGTTGTTCCCCTCTTGTCATGGGCCATTGCATGTTTCTGTGATACCAGCAGTGTCTGGCAGCATGTCAGTCCATCAAAGGCAATTTCAATGAAAGCAAAGAAGCTGAAGCCAGTTTTCTAAAACTGCCTTTTGATGAAAGCAAAGGTTGTCTTTTTTCCACTGTTGTGCAACCTCAGAGTTGGTATATGTAATTCCGGGGGGTGGGAGGGTGTCCCTCCACATGGGGAGGTGCAGGGTGGCTTGTCCCTGCAAATAAAAATTGTTTTGATGTTTGCTGGAAGTGGTTTTGGTGAACTGGCTTTGGTTTATTTACATTTTTTGATTGAAACTGCCTTAGATTCAGCGACATGAATCCACAGTGCCCTCCCTCTCCTCCTGCATCACTGCCTGCAGATCCCATCTTCCTACTGAGACTCCTATAATTACAGATTAAGTCCACACAGCCATGGTCAAAGTCACCCTTGTTTCTTTCTTTGCTATGTTTTCTCTTTTCACCTTCTCTTTACTTCTTAAACACCTGCACCCATTTTATGCTTCATTCACCCCCTTCATACCTCTCAACTGTTCAGATTTTTGCAGAATATATAGATTTATGCCTCATATTTTTGGTCTGTTCCTCATACAATTTAGTTTTTCTGGCCAATACTTGGCAAATCATTGAGGACTGAAGTCAGAAAATATTGACAGATATTTGAGTTTCAGACTTCATACCCTTTAAAAAAATCATGCTAATACAAAACATTAAAAAAAGAAAAGCAGCACACAAGCAGGCCAAGGTGTCCACAGTACAAAAAAAAAAACACAAAATCCACCAAGAAAAGCACTGGAGAAGCTAAGAAAGTTCTTTTTTAGCATAGTTAAAATTTAATGTTTACTATTCGTTCCAAAGACTTCATCAGAAATGATAAAATATACTTCCAAATAATTTTTAAGCCATTCAAAAAACATTTGACCAACTGGATCATCATAATAATAAATCAGTTAAATACATAAAAACATTTAAAGACATACTACAAAAAAATGTGCATCTCAAAGTGTCCACACAGTTAACACAGTTTAAACACAAGGGCATTCACCCCTATATATTCACTTTAGTAATTTTCTTATTTTTTATTATTTATCCTATTTTTTTAATATTTCCTATTTTTTATTATTATATGGTGAACATAAAATGTTTCTTAAAAAACAGGAATGTCTTGGTTTATTAGTTGTCAACTAATGGTCTGAAGAAGCAGATTACCTTCTGTGAAAGCACTTACCAGTTTTAGTCAATAAATTGCTTTTTGGATTCTGAATGTGAATCGTTTGTGCAGCTGTGTTTGGAAGGGGTCTTTGATTCTTTTGAACTTTGATGCTGATGTAGTGATGCCAACCTTCACTGAGTAGTCTTTGTTTAATCTTGGGATACTGCCCCATACTCTTGCTGACCTCATATCCTCTTCCATCCCACAACTTCCTGGGAAAAGCAACTGATCCACAGTCATATCCCAACTCTCTCCTCCACTCTTCCTGACCAGCCTACGCCTTTCATGTCCTATGCTTGAAACATTAACTTTTTTAGCAAGTTAAGCTTTTTGTATTCCCTTTGTTAGACAGCACTTGAAGGAACTAGGTGAAAATTATAAAAATAAGCTGCAAAAGGGGGTTAATGCCGTAGGTAGTGCACTGTGCATGTAACAGGTGGAAACGTATGAAAGGGATGGCAACTGAAGTTTAATCAGTATACTATGTTTACATCTTATAGGTATATTTCATTTTAGATGTGGTTGTCTAATGGAAATAGACTTCTTAATGTATTTTTGGGAAGTATGCTGAGTTTTGGTTGGTAGGGCAGTACTTCTGTATAGGGGCACTATTTACAACATATGTCTAATGTTTTTGTTCTTTGTTTGTTTTATGTGCACTGGTTTAAGGTGCTTGCCAACTGTTTAAATAGAATCTAAGGCATACCTCTCAACTGTATAGATTTTCGCAGAATGTCCAGATTTTTGCCTCATATTTTGTGTCCATTTTTCATAAAATTGTGGTTTTCTGGAAAATCATTAAAGATTAAAGTTAGAATATAATGACAGACATTTGAGTTTTAGACTTCATACCCTTCAGAAAATTCATGCCAGTGCAAAACCTGTTATTCTATCAACTTTCAAAGTTTGTATGAGCAATATTTAAAAATTGTCCCTATTTTTGGACTTTTGTCCCACTTTTATTTATGGCTTTGTCCATATTTCTTGTTCTAAGAGGTTGAGAGGTATGATCTAGGATGATTTTTTAACAACCAGTGCAGGTGCAGTTTTAGCAAAAGAATCTGAATCCCCCCCAAAAATATATATATATATATATCTGCATTTGCCAAAAATATTGAAAATATTTTTTCATAGAACAAAGCTCCTACTCACACATCCACCCACTCACTTAGTCTCTCTCACACACACACACACACACACACACACACACACACACACACACACACACACACACACACACACACACACACACACACACACACTTCCCATGGCTGACAGCTGTCTTCCTTGTAGTCATACCCCTGATATACTCAGCACTGGGGAGGTGCTGCAACTGGGGTTAAAGGACTCCCCACTTGTGGAAATACGCCTGAGGAAGAAGTGATTGACTAACTGTCTGAAAACAAAAATACATTTTTTGAAGTTAATTAAAATGATTCCTTGTAACTGCAGTTTGTCTTATAGTGCCACTTGCTAGTGACAAAGGGTTGGTGGTCATAACTTTTTGTATTACAAGAAGGAGGGGGATAAATTTCTGTCATATTGATAGGATGATGAACAAAATATTTCCATCCTGGATTCAAGACTAGCTTTTAATCAAATAAGTTAAAGGTGCTTTGTTATAGGCAAATATTTCCATACTTGTGTGCAGCCATTCATGTACACTTAAAACGTTATGCCAAGTAATATAAAACTGGATGCAGAGTATTTATAAATAATGTTGTACAAATTACCATATTCAGTCTTGATGGTAACATAAACCCAATGGACACGAGGAAGTCTTTTTTATAAGATCAAATGGCAAACGCTGTCCCCTTACCAATGAAGCTACAGGACCTCACACATCGGATATTTCCTTGTGACAGACTTGGCATACAGGTATAGCACCAAGGACTACATAAACTCAGCAGAAATATGAAGGGGTAAAACCAGACACAAAATGCTAGTTTCACCCTTACTTACTCCACTTGGAGTACCAGCTTATCATTCGTCTTCATATTTTCTGTTGTTTTGTTACCATCCATGTCTGCTCAGATGAAAAGGAGAAATACCCTATTAATCCATCGACGGAAAACAGTGGTGCACAGAGGTGACAGAGTTTGCTACATCACTTCAGTTCCCACTCCCCTGAAATGCATTCCCTTAAATACAAACATATGATACTATCAGATGGAATACATAATGCTTGGCTCCTGTAGTACTAGTAGCAGGAGAGTGTGCTAAAGCTTGCAGTACCTACACTGAAAGAAAAGTGAGTGACCTGGCATCATAGCATAGGGCATTAGTCCTGAATGTGGCCAAAATGACAAAAGTAATCACTCACTTGTTCATTGAAGGGGTCAGGGATGGTGGGAGGAAGTAGAATTTTGTCAGTTTGCCCATTCCAGGAGGTAACGTGCTCCTTCTTTCTCGATTTGACACTACCCTGGTTATGTGGGTGTGTCGTGATTTCAAGATAGATTGATATTAAATTCAGCATTAGAAGTTAATGTAGAAGTCTGCTGATGTTACATGTGATGATGTGCTTGAAGTCAGCAGTTGTGCCTATTTGTCACTCCAAAAAGTCTCCCGTGTATTTATGATGCTGTCAAATGCTCTGCTCTGTGTTTCCATGTCCTCTACCCAACCCAACTGTGGCCATGGTGGTCCCAGGACTGAGAAGCTACTATCAGGGACATTAAGTTAGGACCAACAGGCTGGCCAGCTGGAAGGTGTGTAATAGGGGAGGGGAAAAAGATTAAAAAAGGAAATTTTTTTTTTGCAGGCAGAGAAAGCCCTCATGTCTATTCTTCTAACTCTGAGTTGTTCTTTATCTGAGACACTGCAGCCTTGAAGAGAAAGAAGGATAAAAACAGTGAGCAAAACACATCACTATAATGCATAGGAAGCAAAAGCACTTTGAAAGTTAATCCTTGAACATCCTTGAACATCCGATCTCAAGAAACTAAAAATGAGCAAGACAATGGAGAAACCAAGGTAATGTGATACTATTTTACTGGACTAACAGGTTTTGCAGTACTGCTACTCCAGGTTTTGAGCTACACAAACCATTTGTATGGGGCAATGAGTTATTAAAGACAGGTACAGTGCTCAAACAAGAACTGAAGAACTAAATCCAACATCAGTACCTTACTACTTCTGAACAAAGGGTCCATGTGGTCTGAAAGCATGAGTAGCTATACCTGCCTTGGTCCAATAAACTGCAGCATCACCTCTGGGTTCCGCTGATTAACTAAGTCTGTTTAAATGGGAAGAACTTGTTTACAGTGTGAACCCAGAGAGGAAGAATAATGCCTAGCACTAGTGAATAAAACAAAAAGCAATAGTAAAATTTTATGTAAGTAACGCACATGATTATTTCTGGTACCATTTATAACGAACACATCAAGCTGGTATCAGAACTGTGTACAGTATACATGTTTCTAAATGGAAACCAATTGTACCGACTGTTAATAAAGTAAATATTAAACAACAATAACAGATGAACAATTATCAAGGTGAAGGCAGTATGTGCAAGAATACATTAGGTTCACAACATTGTAAATGATCACTAAATTCTTAACAAAATGCAGAATTTCAAATATCGATTTTATATGAAGGGCTACTCACTTTCTTTGAGATGGTATACAATTACCCTGGGATTCAGAAAGTGTCACCATGACTGGTAAGCCCTAATACAAGCATCCAAGGCTAATCCCTTGAATTAACCCCAGACAGGTCCACCACATTGATTTTCCATGGTCAGAAGAATCACCATGGTGGGCCGCACTACTGGTTGTTCTATAGGATAATGAGGAATTCCACTGGATTAGAAAATGCTAATTAGTCATTTGCTCTCCCCAGAAACGCCCATGGTAAGTGACTTTATGCAGATCAGCTATACAGAGAAACCCTTATCTGCTTAAGTTAGCATGTCCAGTCATGTTAATTAACATGGCCAAAAAACAACAGTCATCCATTCAAGTCAAAGGGAGAGACCATGTTTCAGGTAAGTTTAGCAAAGTTCAGCAAAGAGCTGGCGCTGGGGGAATAAGTGTGTGGATGTGTGTGGAAGTATGTACATGTCTGCAGATGTGTGACTGGATGGATCACATTCAATTGCCAAAAGTACAGTTCTCTGAAGCACATTTTGCTGAGAACATAACTTCAAATTTACACTTCTCTGAAACGGCACTTTGCTGAAATGGAAAACAGTTAAACCACATTAACTAATTTTCTCTAATTTTTGCAGGAGGCCAAGCCCCCCTGTACCCCCCATACCCCCTGCTAATTATATATACTAACTCCAAGATCGCACTACAGTAACAACAGTATATTTGTTCATACATACTGCAGTGTGATCACAAAGTGCCATTTCAGAGAAGTGTAAATTTGGAGTTATGGTCTAGGCAAAATGTAGTTTGGAGAACTGTACTTTCGGCAATGTGAATGGGAACTGAATGGATTGGGATGGCTGAGTGTGTAAGTAACAAAGTCTGCGCATGTGTGTGTGTGTGTGTGTGTGTGTGTGTGTGTGTGTGTGTGTGTGTGTCTGTGTGTCTGTGTGTGTGTGTGTGTGTGTGTGTGTGTGTGTGTGTGTGTGTGTGTGTGTGAGTGTGTGTGGAGGGGGGAGAATGAGTGGGGGGTGCCTGTGTCAACACAGTGCATGGATTGCTAGTAGTAATTGCTGCTCAAAAGTGCTTTTTAGCAATTGCTGTAATTACAGGCAACTCAGAGACATGTAAATTAGCCAATAATGAGGTCTTCCTCATTGTAGCTAAACATGTCTGAGTCACATTTTCTACAGTCTAGGAAGTAACAAGAATCAAAACATACTACAGAGAAAACATTTTGGTGCAGGGGGATGGGGAAAAGCTAAAGAGACAGTATCTGCATCTGAAATGGAAAAGAGACATGAGCATATACAGTTACAGGTCATAACCGAGGGCTTCTCTAGACATGGTTTTCCCATGCCATGAATGATATATTGAATACTTCTAATAAAGAGGGGAGGGCCAGCAACCCAAAATATAAGAATATATTTTTTTAATTGCTTCAATAATCAAGTATTTTGAAGCTCACAATACAGGTAACTTTCCTGTTTAAGAAACTAACCAACAATAGAATACATATTGATTTTTGGGTGGTATCTTTACTACATGAAGACCAGTTGTCTACTATAGAATCTGGTGATAACTGAAGGGTCAGAATGCTATCTTTTATGGTAAAAATGCAATTTCTAAACAAGGTAGTTGTCACCAAGAATTTCCTGAACATGTTCTGGCCTTGGAGCTGAAGACCATAGTTCCCTGCATGGATAGTGTGATGGACTCTACACCTGCCCCACAGTGAAAGGATGTTTTCATTTTACAATTTAGGTAGAGCTCACTTGTTGATGTTGTGGGAGTCAATGAATGAGGCATGGGCAAATGTTTTTCCAGTGAGCACTCATATTTATGATTTTTAACATTGACAGTTGTTTATTGATGTTAACAAATGATGTCTGTATAGACAGCTTGACTTTCAGCTGCATTATCTTCCATTTATCCCTATTAACATACCTGTACTGTAAGATTTAAAATGAGTGCCTGCTCAGATGGTAAATATTGTAAATACAGTTCTCATAACTGTGGAACTGCAATTGCAAATCTGGGGGAATACTTGCTAAGTCTTCCACTGTGGTATCTCCTAGCAGCATACCAGTTGAAAGTCCAAGGAGATGAAGTCAAAGACAAGAGCCAGTCTATCCACACCACCTACCTGGAGATAGCAAATTTGTTACAATTCCTTATGCAGGTATTATTGATAAGCTCACACACCTACACATTACCCTTTATAACATCCATTGGACAGCCAAATTGCTCTCCAATAGAGCTCACACAGTGAGGGTTGGTGGTACCTCTTACACATAATGAAATATCAGTAACAATGTCCCAAAGGATTCAGTCCTAAGCCTCCAGTTGTTTAGCATCTATTCTCTGACTTTAAGGCAGATGTCAAATTCTTGTTGCTAATGCAGTTTGCTGGTGAGTGCAAATTGGATGCCACTCCCTTGCTGGCACTCAGATACGGCTTGACTATTGTCTTCATCTGGTGTACTGACCATGGGTTCGACCTCAATGCCAAAAAATGTAGTGTAGTTTCATTTAGGGAACATGACTATCCAAATGCATACCACATAAAAAGTACCTCCCCTAATAATCAGTACAGGCATTAGAGATCAAGGCACATTTATGGACAACAAACTACCTTTGGTCACCATGTATTAATCAGGTAGGAAATCATTTTACTTCACTCAGATAATCACCAAAGGAATATCTTCTCATTCTAAGGTAATCATAATCTCCCTGTATTCTTCCCTTATTAGTCCCATTATAAAATTCAATGCCCCCTTCTGCATCTACCTATCCAAATCCATTGCCCAATTCAAGAGGTCCCTAGGATTCCTAACTAAAAAAATGCAGGACTAAGATACTTAAGCTGCTCAGAGTAAAAACCTTTTCACTTTTATTCTGTCTGATACAGGCTTCTGCATGATGACTTTTGATTAACTGTTATTGTGAATGGAATGACTCTGTTCTACTAGACCTGCTTTATCTCTAGAAAAGTGGTGAAACAATTAATACTTTCTCTAAAGACCTCAGTCTTCATTGTTGCATAAATAGGACTCTCTGGCATGAAATATATCTTCTCCAACACTTACCTACATACAGAATAGGCTTCCCATACGTGTCAAAAAAGCAGTGCATTTGCTACCTTTAAAACTAGTCTTAACAACTGGATGTGTGTTCTCACATTCATCCCTGGGGTATGTAGTATGGCTCTCCTATTTCACTTAGACATTTGCTAAGTTATACTGACTAGGCTTCTCCGCAGTCTCCAAGACTTTTTGGCTGGTAATAACCTATGAACTCAAAAGGAGGACAAATGTGATCCCTGTAACAGTGAAACATTAAGTGCAGTTAGGGGAAATATATGCTAACTCCAAAACTGCAGCATCTATGAGTATTCATACTTCTCCAAGGTACAGCGATCTCACAGGTAGTATATATAAGTAGGAGGGGTGGGAGGTCATAGTGATCTCAGAGGTAGTATATATAAGTAGGAGGATGTGTGGTGGGGCATGTCTATTGACCATGTCAGGAGGCAGAAGACCCCCACTAAAATGCTTTAAATGTATTACAGAAGATTTTGTAATTTGCAGTCTTTTTAGAAGAGCAGTTTAGTTTTCAAGTGTGGGATTTACAGTATCTTAGTCTTCACCATTCTTCAAGATACATTAATATTACAATTAGTATATGTAAATAGCAGAGTTTCAGAGGCACAGACCTTGCATCGGGGGTCAGATGCACCACTTTAAATGTGTAACAGTGTGCTTTGAAAATTGTTGATTTTGCTAATATTGCAATTTAAGATTCAACATGTTGGGGCTTGCAGTACTGGATTTCACATAACTGATAGGGACCCTTTAAAATGTATGTAATTATGTAATTTAAAAGCTTTATTTGTGATTGATGGTTAAAAACACTGATGCTGATTGTAGAAATGAATGCTTCTTTTAGGTCTGGCCTTATTTTTAATCCACTGCAGAGCTGCAAGGGACATCCAAAGAGCTGCAAGTGGCTCTGAAACTGTACTCTGTACACCCCAGATAGATGCACAGCTGAATATCACAGCTGGTATATAGAACTGTATCCAGAAAGAGTTCCAGATAGATTCCATCAAAGTTTACAGAAAAGGAGACAACAATACAGTAAGTATAGCATGTTTACTCATGACATCATACCTGTGTAGTATTGGTATGTTATAAATACAGCATGCTCACTTGTAACATCATAACTGTGTAGCATCAGTATGTTATGAAGATAGCATGCCCACTCATGATGCCATGCCTGTACAGCATCAGTATAAGGATGGCATGTTCACATATGACATCATAACTGTGTAGTATCAGTATGTTATGAATATAGCATGCCCACTCATGATGCCATGCCTGTACAGCATCAGTATAAGGATGGCATGCTCACACATGACATCATAACTGTGTAGCATCAGTATGTGCTGAAGATAGCATGCCCACTCATGATGCCATACCTGTACAGCATCAGTATAAGGGTGGCATGTTCACACATGACATCATAAATATGTAGCATCATTATGAAGATATAATGCTCACTCTTGATATCATACCTGTTGTAGCATCATTATGCCTGTTTGACTTGATAGATGGAATGTAAAACAACATGAGTTAAGGTCAATTACAGTCCTGTACATAAGTTATGGTATCACTAAATTTCAGCTCTGTTGTAGACGTTATACTTACTTAAACTTAAAGCATTAATTTACATTTGAATCACTGCTATAAACAGTTGAAAAAGCTTCAGGAAACCAAGTTTCTAATATGTATTAGTTCTTGATTTAATACTTACTTTTTTGTGTTCCTCTGTTAATACTAAAAATTTTAAATCATCTGTCAGTTCAGCTGGAACCTGTAATATTATTTGTCCATAAACTACTTTTCTTCTGACACCTAAAAGATTAACAAATTAAAGGTTAATTAACACAGTAAAACATATATAAAATGCAAAGCTTTGCCATCAACTGCTTAAGCAAGAATGGTAAAGTCATTACTAAGTAATGCTCAAACCAAATGTTCTTCTTACACTAAAGTGAGAAAGTGATTTTTTTTCATACTGGTTTGTATCTAACTTGGAGCTTTCATGTAGATTAATGTTTCACTGTTTTTAATGTCTATGTATAACACAAAACGTTTAGATCAGTTGTTACTAGAGGAATGACACAGACAGGGCATAGGTCTGAGCATTGACCAAATGCATTGCAGAGCTATCTACAAACTGGGATAAGGAACCTCACTTACTAAAGACTGCCATTGTTATGGTAACACTTAGGTGACACTAAACTTGATCTATGACCTTAATATGACTTTCTCATTGTAACAGTAACAGCTGAAGTATAAGACATAACTTCTCACCCCTTTATAGCTGGATCAAAATCATAAAGTAACCATTATATTCATCACAGCATTCTGGATAAATATGACACCATCCTGATAGACATTTTACCATCATATATCATATCATATCATATCATATTGTACCATATCATATCATATCACATCATACTTTTTGTAACCAAAGGTCCAGAACCAGAACTGAAAATTATATATTTTTTTTAGTTATCAACTCTATTTAAAAACTCATCTAATTCCTCTCACTCTGAATCAAATAGGATGGTATATAAATGTCTTCTTAGTGGGCATCTTAAGTTATGCAGTTGTCTGTTTTACACCTCTTCATCAGATACCACCACTGAGGGATTATCCACAGTTCAACAAATTCAGACTTATCTAGCAAAGCATAATTCCATCACTCCCAGAGACTTGCATCTTTACCATGAAGTTGTCTTTTAACCTTTGAATTTAACTTTACAACAATCTTCCATAACTCAGTTAATCAGCCTAAAAGACAAAACTCAAATGCCCATAAACATTTTAATGTACCAAAATACTGATGAGTTAATGTTTGCAAACCATTGTTTGGTTATCTGCCACTTTTCAGTTTAAATAATACAAAACTCGAGGCAAGGGTCATTAGGTTTGATAATTTAAAAACAGTTACTCTCTGTGGCATCCCCAAAGTCTCAAACGACCCACTAAACAAGTACAGTGGGTTTAAAAACAAAACAGTGTTAAGAAACTTCTCTGTGTGGAAGATTTTCAGTTCGTATATATCTAGTTAATCACTGTATATTAATAAGATCAGATAATGGTAGTAGAAGTAGTGAACTTAAACTTGTCCTTAGTCAATAAATAACAAAAAATATGAATTACTAAGTACTCAAAAGTAATCCAAGCAGGATAGACAGTCTGTTTCCAGTTGAAAATCCTTTATTAAACACACAGACAAACAATCCAAGTAAAACAAAAATAACAGAATAATAGTTTCATCACAAACTTTCTAACTATTTATACTTTTTATCGGGTATGGGAGTGGTTTATTGTGCTGTAAAACACATTGTATTGGTATACATGTTAACAAATTCATATCCCTTCCCCCATCAGTGTGACATTCGAGCTGGTCCTGCCCTACTTAGTAGCTGTCATATAATATAACCATTTAAATTTAATAATCAAATGTCTTTCTTCACTCAGTTAGTATCTATTGGCTGATCTTGTATTACCTCCCTAAAGGAGTGTAATAATGCCCTAGGGTTAAGGGGCTTACTTCTCATTCAATCTATACATGAATGTGGGTCTTAGACTCTCTGAGGATTTTTCATTGAAATTCAACATGCCCTATGTGCACCAGGTCTTCTACATGCAACTATCGTTCTTAATGCAAAGTAACTTTTTTTGCGCAGCTGAATATGCTTCTTTTTTCCCAGTCACTCTTTACCCACATTTTAGATGTAATATAAACTTCCTCCCCATAAAGGTTTATCTATTATATATGCCTATTTTTGTGAAATGTTTTGTGACCAGTGGTCCATTGATATCTGCCTGTACAAAGATAAGAAATGTTTAGAGTTGTCAGATAAGAAAATCTTATATATTTTGCTTACTCCTGTGTTTTATTGCAAACTAGCCAAGGTGGCGTATCTCTGAATGGAAATGTCTGCATCAGCTCTTCATAACCACTGGGAAGCTATCTGTTTGTTAGGCATATGTGGATGAGTAGAGTGTTGGGACTTGATATCATATTTTTTGGAGTTTTTCTAGTCCTTTCCAAATTTTGGAGACTCTATGGTGAGGCACCAACAATGATGCCAATGAAAACTTATTAGACTCTTGACCTTATCCTATTTATCTTGTCCCGGTGTGCCTTGGGCCTGTCACCTGTATTTTACTTTGATGGCTATGAAAAAGGCCATAACAAGACATTGAAAAATTCCTGTTCTCCCTTGAAATACTGTACTAACCTATGAACCTATGTTCTCCCTTGAAATAACTGAATGATGGTGATAGTAGAGCACGTCTATTACACAGAATTACAAATTGCACAAAGGTGGAAGGCATTAGCTGGTACTAACTTAAATGAACTCCCTATATCAATCTCAGGCCATTTATGAGGGGAGAGCAAGATTTGGTTACCTCCTCCACCACGTGAGAAACATGGACTAGGGTGCTAGAAGCCATCTTCTGCTGGCCAGTCTAATCAGTAGATGTTCTGGACTCTCCTTTCACCTCTTTAATATTTTACTTCTTCACTATTTCTTCACATTGATATGATTGTTTTTCTATTTTTGCTTTTAATACTGTTAATTAGATATAGTATTGCAAGTAACGGCTGCTTATTTTTTAAGCTGTCATATAGCATTTTCAGCACAGGTAATTACTGTGGCTGTATTTTCTAATTGCTAATGATTGGCAAAATACATGCTGTTCATGTTTTATGTTTTCTATAACTCAGTGTGATTACATGCTGCATTTCAAGTTTCATGTTAGAGCTTAAATTAAATGCACCTCTTTAATGGTTGCAATAGGATAATGACAAATTTATCTTCTATTCAAAATTTCTAAGTAAAGGTATACAAACAAGGAGGCACAATGTGCGGCTTGATATTTTGTAAGTTAATAAATGTTATAAGAGAGAGAAGAAGAGCGAAAGTAGAAGAGAGATAAGAGATGGGAGAGACTGTAGGGTAAAAGGTTACCATTTGCTATGATTTATGCAGGGGGTATGATATGGTTAGGAAAAATGAAGGCTAGATTAATGAAACAATAATGGAAGTAGAGAAAAACTTAAGAAAGATGAGGTTAAATTTCAATAAAAGTAAAAAGTGATGGATCTGAAAAGCAGGTATAAATAAGGGTATTCATTTTAATAATATATAAATAAATATATATAAAATTAAGGCATTAATTTTAATAATATATAATATATAAAATTAATGTCCCAGGAGCACTTTGTGGAAAAATACAAATTCTGATAACAAAATGACATGATAGTACTAATTTATAGTCAAGTTATTAATTTATGGAAAATAGTTAAAATGTAATTTGCAATGAAGGCATATTTGATAAATGGTACACGGCTAGGTATTTTGGGCTATTTTGGTGGTATATACAGCTTCTGTGGAGATGATGAAAAAGTAAAATAATTACTGAAGATGGAGCTTTCATTTGTATGAGTATTCAGACTGAGCCTGGTTATGGTGGGTAGAGTTCTATATAATGACAAACTAAAATGAGAGCTTGGATTGCTAAATCTGAGATTTTTTTACCTTATATGAGTAGGCATTAGTACATAAAAATGCAGAGAGTTTGATAAAAAAAAGAAAAAAGAAAAATTTAAGACATTTGGAAAACTCTGACTAACTTTCCCTCTCTCATATCTCTGGACTATCACCAAGCCCTAACTGTCCAGCTCTCATATTTTATCCTGTAAATAATGTAAGCAAATCCTGTCTACATTTATAACTATACACTGCTTTTCATCACTCCTGTGTTAATGAAATGTGTATATTGCTGTATATGAAAATGCAACCTGTTTATTATTGTATAAAATCCCTACAGAAATCAAATTGTATTGATATCTTTATTGATTGTATTACCCATTAGATGCTTCTAAAATCCATTTCTGATGTTAAGAAACTGAAGTTCTTTTTATTTTCCTCTTTATTTTTTGTAACTTTAATTGAGATTTTCTACCTGGGCCTCTGCTGAAAATGGGCCTGAGTGTCCAGTCAGACCATCCCAATACACAAAAAGCAATAAAAAATAAATAAAAAATGTTGAATGAATAAAAAAGGAAAACGGGGAAATGATGTGAGACGAAGATGTATCAGAAGAAAACTGTGATACATACAACAAATGTAAGACCATTGGAAGAGAAGTCAGCAAATAATTAGATAATTAAGTATTTTTCTTGCTCCCAGCTCACAGTTGACCATCGGCTGCCACCTCTTGCTCTTCTTGTTTGCTGGGTCTGACGGATAGATATTAGCCTCCATCTGGGTTCCACCTGACCCCTTATGGGGCCAAAAAGGAAATTGAGGACACTGGCACAGTGTCATATTGCTGCCAGGGAGTAAGTCCTAACCTCTCACACCCCTTGGTAGTCCTACAAGCTTGACCTTAGGTGCTGAAATGGCAGTTGCATCCCTGCTTCATGTCATGCTCAGCTTTGGACTAAGTGGTACACCTGCTTTGCAGCAGCCAGGCTGTCTCCCTCTTCCAGGATGGGAGAGCCAGCTTCATTTACCCACTTCCATCACCCCCCATGTGGCACCTCCAGTACTCAGGCCACTAATCAAACATGGGTCATCTGGATTACACTAAGGGCTTTATCTCTCTGTACCATGGGGTCTATTTAATTATTTTTTTTGGAGATGAATGCACTGGAAGGGTTGGAAGAAAATAATATTATTAGAAGGGAAAATAAAGATTTTAATATATAAATGAATGGGCAGAATTTCCATGAAGGTTATTTACAGATAAATTACTTATAAAAAGAAATATTAACTGTAAATATCATAATAAAAATTATGCAAGAAAATACATTTATCTTGAAGAAATTAAAATGTATTCATAAACTGTAAAAAATGAATAACATTTGGAAAAAAATCAGGCATGTATAAGCTGGAATATCTGAAAAAGTGACTTTAAAATGGCTTTTGTATGGGAAATATGGAGAAAGAAGTTAATGTATTAAAGTCTGATAGAAAGTTTATGAGTGCAGTGTGGTGTTTTATCAAGGAAAGATGTCAGTGTTAACTTTCTAATAAGAAGTGGATATGGGATGATGTAATCAAGAAGATAAAATACTGAATTTAGCAAAAGGGTGATAAATGTATGTACTGTTATGTAAATAATTGAAACCTATTAATATATGTGAATATGTAAATCAGATGTTTGTTTTATTTATTTTGTTTTTTGTTTATAATTTTTGGTCCCCTTTGGATAACATATAACTAGCTAGGCTCCCAGTGCCCTACAACCACACAATGTCTACCTACTTATCGTCTATCCTCCCCCCACGGACTTACTCTGGTATTTCTGGGGCCAGTTATAGATCTTAAAGGCATTCTGGGGGACTGCTTGTCTTTGTAGTCATCTGGGGGTGTTCTTTACATGTCCTACTCACTCCCTTCCCTGCCTGCTGTGTCATTAATTACGTCTGAGGGCAAATTCCCTCTTTGGACCACATCTTCCCTAAGGGAGTATCATCGATGAATAACTTCCTACCCAGGATGGGCACACCCATCCCTCCCTGCTGCTCCATCAGTTGCCTGAGATGCTAATTGAACCTGGGTCATCTGGAAAGTAGTCAGAGCTTTATCCTTCTATAACAGTGGCCCAAAAGTAGATGCATTTTAGTAAAGAACCCCTACTCTTTACAATGAAAGCCCTGGGATCATTTGC
>NC_056726.1:835237344-835267344 GCF_019279795.1 Protopterus annectens | reverse complement strand
AAAACTTTTAATTAGTCACACTTGGACGGCAAAGAATCGGTTTCCCTAATGTAACATCTGCTTTAAGAAACTTATTTCAGGTGCCCACAGGTGAAGTCTTTTTTCCCTCTTTTGTTCTTCTGACTTCTGGATGAGTTTGAACTTTTGTGGAGGGTGCAGTATGGGTGCCTCAAGTATGACAGGTTTGAGTAGTTGTGGTAGTACTAACCCATGTCTTGACGATAAGTTCAGCAAGCATTAGTAAGCACTCATTTCTAGATATGCTAGCAAAGAAATGGCTTGGAAGAAGTTATGGCTTTACTTAGCCAAAGTAGAGAAAGTATGGGGAATTCTGTGATTACTTTTGAACAACTGCAGATGGGATCAGACATTTGTGTTGCTTGGCTTTCACTGTATCAGCAAATATAGTTCTATATTAGCTGTTAGGACTGTAGTTGTAATATGGATAGCGGTATGTGGGTGTACAGGATTTCTAACAAGAAGAGTCTTGTGCACATGTTGTACTAGTAACGTAATAACATGAGATTTGTGACCTTTACCTTAGCAGTAATCTTAACTTTTTATAATGGTAAGATACGCATCCAAAACTGTTCTAATAATCACCTTCATATTGGCACTTTTCATGTACTCCACCAAAAGCAAAACAATATTATTCAGTATTTTATTGTATTATTTGTACACATACTTAAATATTTTAACAAAAGTTAAGAATAAATTGGCCGACGGGATAGGTTGCCCATCTTCTTGCATACTGGATAAGCATAACCTAGAGGTCATAGTCAAGGTTTTTGGAATTGCATATTGACTTTTATAAAGCAGTCCCCATTAAAAATTTCTACACTGACAGACTTGAATGAAAGCAAAAACTATTTAGACCATTATACAGAAATCAATTTCACAAATATACAACCATAAACCATACTGTACATCACAGTAGCACAGATATTGTAAAAATTACTTTATCATACTAATCGCATGATCATCTCTGTTAAATTTAAACATTAAGCAAAATTTGGTATATCAGATACCATTAAAATTGCACATGTTTTGCTTTCACGTACATGTCCAGAATGTTTGACATGAAAAGTTGGTAACCCTAATCATACCACCAATCCCACATAGACCTATGAAACCAGCACCGGCAAAAAACACACATAAATACATGAAAACATACTCAGAGGCTCTAAATAAAAATCTGCAGAAGCAACAGAGACCTCCAAAGCAGACATCCAAGCAACCTCCACCCCCCCAACACAAACCATGAAACACATACTTCACAAAACCAGTGTGCCACAAAATCGCAGCCCTTAAGGCAAAATAACAAACTGAACACACTAGTAATAAGTGACTCTGTAGTCAGGCACACTGACGTTCCACTCACGAGGCTGAACAAGGAGAAGGTTACTGTTAGCTGGCTGTCGGGTGCCAGGATCCACCACATAACACAAGCACTCAGGTCACTCCAGAACAAGTACAAATATGTCATTGTCCATGTTGGTGTGAATGACCTGAGCTGTACCTCCCTGGACTACATGAAAAGAGACATGGAGGAGCTCTACGATCATGTAGCCCAGGCCGGTATGACCCTGAGGAGTATCCTGCCCTCACCAATAATGATACCACTGTATAGAGAAAAAATTATCAATTTCAACAATTGGCTAAGCTTCTGGTGTCATTCAAAGAGGATCCAGTGTCTGTCAGCCTGGGATGGCATGCTCGACTAAACCTTAACTTTTTAAACAGGGAAAACTCAAGTTACCTACTTTCACATCTAACTTCTCTAGTGCACACTGCAGAGTGCATTCTTTTCAATCTTACCTTTAAGCATCCCTGTGACTAGCACTTTCTCTAATACCTGCTGGAAAGCACTAGGAAGCCTTAAACTCATACAAACACTGAACTCTCCTTGTTAACAAGGAGAAATTAATAGTAGGCACTAAACAGCCTATAATTGCAAAGTACCTTGATAAGGAAACAGCTCCTATACTTTACAAAAAAAAAAGCCCCAAACCAGGCATGTCCAAGGGTCAGCTTCCGGTGATTTCTCCTGTCCACCTGGTGAATCTGGGCATACTGGGGCAATGCAGCAATTGCCTCATGTACACAGACAACCCTCTCCTCCTACCACCCAACACTACAACCTGTGAGAGATGCACTTACATAGCCAAAATGGAAGCAAAGCTCTCTCCACCCAAGATTGTGCTAAACAGTCAAGAGGAGAAGGTTAACACCCACACTAAACCTCAAGCAACACATAGCCCTTCTAAACCCGCACCACCAACACCCACATATAGCAACACTAAATCCACATATGCAGAGGCCCTTAACTGTAACCTGCCCAAGCAACAAAGACCTCTGAAGCTGAAACGCAAACAAACACCAATCACAGCCAATGTGTCACATAGTTCACAACACCAGTGTGCCACCCAGCAACAGCCCCTAAGGCAAGACAATGTAGCTAACACTTTAGTCATAGGTGACTCTATAGTCCGGCATACTGATGTCCCTCTCACCAGGTTGAATAAGGAGAAAATTACAGTCAGCTGCCTGTCGGGTGCCAGGATCCACCACATAACGCATGCACTCAAGTCACTCCACAACAAGTACAAATATGACTCTGTCATTGTCCATGTTGGAGTGAATGACTTGAGACGTACCTCCCTGGACTACATGAAAAGAGACATGGAAGAGCTCTCAGATCATGTGGCCCAAGCAAGTATGACCCTAGCCCTGAGTAGCATCCTGCCTTCGCCCAGAATGATACCACAATATAAGGATAAAATGATTGACTTCAGCAATTGACTAAGCTTATGGTGTCATTCAAAGGGGATCCGGTATCTGTCTGCCTGGGATGACATGATTGACAGACCACGATGCTTTGCCAGAGATGGTCTGCACCTGTCGCCCCTGGGATTCAGGTTACTGGCTAAGGCTCTTGCCACCCCTATAGTGCCTTTTTTAGGCAAACTTCAAAGGACAAAACCACCACCGTAACAGGTACAGGCATGCAAAATCTGAAGGTAATGCTACTCAATGCTAGAAGTCTAAACCTCAAAATGCACTCTCTCGAGGCACTCCTAAAAATGGAGAACATCGATATCTGTGCAGTAACTGAGACCTGGTTCAAGGCTCCAGAGAGCACCCCTGCAATACCAGGCTACAACTCTTACCACACTTTTCGGCCACCAAACCAGGACCGAAACACTAAAGGTGGAGGAGTGTCAATATTCACCAAGGATATTCACACCACCAGGCTAGTTGGCCAACACAATGTGTCTGAAATTCTCCAAGTGCAACTAACACTAGGTAAGACTGCAATCCAAATTGTAGATTGCTACAGATCCCCCACCATACCCCAAGATTCTCACTACACCTTTCTAAACATACTGGAAAATAATAAGATAGAACCAAACACCCTAATACTGGGTGATTTTAACTACCCTGCCATTACCTGGGAAAACTACTCATGTCCCAACACCTTTGTGCAACGGTTCTTGGAATTCATAAATTCCAACGCCCTGGATCAACTAATCCATAGTCCCACCAGGGGCTCCAATATCCTAGACCTGGTCATTACCAACATGGGAAATCAATGCTCCATACCTATGGTCACCCCCTCGTTAGTCAGGTCTGACCATAAGCTAATCACCCTTAACATCCACATCCCACCCCACCCCAGTAAAGAAACCACCATAAAAACTTCTCCAAAGCCAACTTCATGCTACTCAAGTCAGAAGTGACAAACTTCATGACACCCATGCAGACGGAACTGAAAGTTCAACTGCTGAATTCTACACTAAGGCACTGTACGAGCACATCCACTCATGCATGAATCGTGCCATCCCAAATAGAACCAAAATGCTCTCATCCAAAAAAAGGAAGCCAATCTGGTGGTCCCCTGCCATAAACAAACTTTACAACAAAAGGAAGAAACTTTTGCAGAAAAGAGGAAAATCCCAGGATGCAAAAAACTCCATTACTAGCCTCAGTAAGAAACTGAGATGCCTCATAAAATCCTCCAAAGCTAGTCACGAAAATAAAATTGCCAAAGATTCCAAAGACAACCACAAAGCATTCTATAACTATGTCAAGAATCTAAATGGCAATGCTCAGATCTGCTCTGAGCTAAAACAGAATGGCATTAAATATACTGATCCGAAGGATATTGCCAATATCCTGGCAGATCGATTCAGTGCCAACTTCACCCCCTCTCACCCCCTAAATGGCCCATCTCAATACCAGAAGATTGCCAAATTCCAGTAATAATGGCCACACAGGTACAAAATGCACTCTCTAAAACCAAGAATACCGCATCCATGGGACCAGATGACATCCCGGGCTGTGTACTACATGAACTACAATATGAACTGGCACCTCACCTAAGTGTCATGTTTAATCATAGCCTCACCTCAGGTTTCATGCCCATTGAGTGGTGCAGAGCTACAGTTATCCCAATCCACAAGGGGGGATCCCCCTTGGATCCCGAAAACTACCGTCCCATCAGTCTGACAAGCCTTATCTGCAAGGCCATGGAGCGTATTATCATGGAACTTATAAACAAAGACATTGGCAACCTTCAAACACTGGACCCCACCCAGTTTGGGTTTATGAAGGGCCAATCTTGTCTCCTGAACCTGATTGACTTCTTTGAATCAGTCTCCAGAGCCATGGATAAGGGTAAGGTGGTCCACACAGCCTATCTGGACCTTGCCAAGGCCTTTGACACCATCCCCCACTCTGGAATCATAGATAAACTTACTAAGTTGGGCATTAATCCCTATGTCACCCAATGGGTTGCTAAATGGCTTACTGACAGAACCCACACTGTAAAAGTAGCCGACTCCAAATCCAGCTCCAGACAAGTGACAAGTGGAGTACCTCAGGGTTCAGTCCTGGGGCCGCTCTTGTTTGGCATATACTTCTCTGAAGTACAGGTCAACACTAAGGGACTCTGGCTAACAAAGTTTGCAGATGACTGCAAACTGGGAGCCATTATTAAATCCACAAATGATGTGGATACTCTACAAAAGGGCCTTACAGAAACAGATGCTTGGTGCCAGAGCCATGGGCTCAAGATCAATGCCAAGAAATGTATTGTTATCCCCTTTGGGAAAAAACATGTATCCATGAATTACCATATAGGTGGCAGTACACTAAACACAGAAAGTGTGATAAGAGACTTAGGGACACAGGTGGACAGTGGTCTCACCTTCAATAACCACATCGCCACAACAGTCAGGAAATCCTTCTATGTGGCACACCTCATCACGAAGGGCTTTTCATCCAGAAAAAAGGAGGTCATTGTCCCACTGTACTCATCCCTCATTAGACCCATTATAGAATACAACACCCCATTTGGTATGTACCTCTCAAGACATCTGCAACAACTGGAAAGGCCTCAGAAATACCTCACTAAAAGAATCACAGGCCTAAAGCAGATGCCCTCGCTGACCGCCTTAAAAAACTCCAGCTATACTCTGCATATCGTCTACTCAGAGGCGATCTCTGCTTAACATACAAGGCCATGTCAAACCCAGAACTGTTGGACATGCTACACTTAAAGAAATCCCAATCCCTCAGAGCTACACGCTCCAGGGATCTAAACCTTGTCATCACAATAAACAAAACATGCTGGAGGGATAGGTTCCTGACCCAGAGACTCCCAGACTCTGGAATAGATTGCCCATACATGTCAAGCAGAGTGCCTCTTTGGACCTCTTCAAGAGGAACCTTGACGATTGGATGGGAGAAAGGAAATTCACCCCAGGGATCACGTCAGTTGCCCTGCTAGACAGGGGTCCAGGAAAGTAAATAATGTGGGAAGAAATAGCCAGGGAAT
Organism: Protopterus annectens; assembly: GCF_019279795.1. Classification (NCBI taxonomy): domain Eukaryota; kingdom Metazoa; phylum Chordata; order Ceratodontiformes; family Protopteridae; genus Protopterus; species Protopterus annectens. Next base: position 835,261,505 of record NC_056726.1, on the reverse strand, counting down.
TGTTATGGCTAGGCTTGTATAGGCCCTAGGGCTGATAGCCTAGTACCAACCTATGAACCTAAGATACCTGCAACAACTGGAAAGACCACAGAAGTACCTCACCAAGAGGATCACTGGCCTCAAGCAGATGCCCTATGCAGCACCACCAAAGAAACTCCAGCTGTACTCGGTTGCATACCGCCTACTCAGAGGTGATCTCTGCCTGACATACAAGGCCATGTCCAACCCAGAATTGATGGACATGCTCCACCTAAAGAAAACCATATCCCCTCAAGCCACACTCTCCAGGTATCTAAACCTCACCACAACAATAAATAGGACGTGCTGAAGGGATAGATTAATGTCCCAGAGACTTCCCATGCTCTGGAACAAGATTCCAATCTACATTAGGCAGAGCTCCTTGCTAACCCTCTTCAAGAGAAACCTTGATGAGTGGATGGGAAACTGAAAGTTTACCCCAGGGATCCCTTCAATTGCTCTGCTGGACAGAGGAACAGGGAACTAATCTAAGGGGGTGGCGAAAGCCAACATATTCCGGCTAGGCTTATAAATGCCTTCGGGCAGATAGCCTAGTACCTACCTATGAATCTATGAACCTAAACATACAACTGAATTGGATAAAAAACTTCTAAAATCTTGTTTTTTCTCCATGCAGATATACACTTTTCAACCATTCAGTGATTTCAGTGGACAATAAAGAATATTTTTCGCAAATGAGCTGACTACAAACACAAAAAACATGCACAAGCGAATATGTATAATGTTTACATATTCAGACTTTATGATTTTTCCTACCCGAAAACTTTGGAAGGGTGGTTCTGTTAACTTACGTTTTGGATAATCGACGTTTGGATAATCGACTCCCCACTGTATAGCAAGTGATTTAGCAGGCGTATTTAATTAAATTATTCAGAAGAGTTCCCTGTCATCATCATAATATCAAACCATAGTTAACTATATTTTCCATAGATGATCCCCAAAAGAAATCCAGGTGGCTTTAGACCTGTTTATTTCCTAAATACTGATACAAAAATATTTACCAAGATTTTCGTTAGTACCTAGAATTAAATTCCTAATGCTTATTAGCAAAACATTGTTTTGGAGTTATTGTAGAAAAGGTCTGCAGATGTGCAGAAAAAGCTACTAATTTTTGTAAAAAAAAAAAAGTCAAACATCAAATTTATTAAATGTAGCCTGCCATTAGTTTTCAGAAGTCTGATGCTCTCACCCTCTACTGAAAGCATATCTTTCACTCAAGGCTGATATACCAGAAACCACAGCATGGATGTTAATCAACAGTGCACTAATTCCTGTATTTTAGAGTTAAAGATGTAATAGATATGGATACCTTTAAGGACCAATCTTGTTTTGCTCTCATGTGAACTATTAATATTAATAGTATCACTGGAAAAAGAGCTTAGTAAAGTAACCAAAGAAGAGGCATCACTGATATAATTTTAGTGGATGATTGCCTGCAAGGTCAACTTAATCCAAATAAAAGGTCTGCCAGCCAGAACATCATAGAACCTAGTGGGATATTGTCAGGCCTTTGACTACAAATATACTTGTTACTGCAATGTTCCTACTGCATTTCCCAGTTACTAGGTATGTATCAAGAATCAGGCCACTTATTTCTGGCTTCTTATTTCAGGCTGCAGATAGTGAGGAATAGAGGGGAGATTGTTAAATATAACTACAAAGAACTTCCAAGGAAATCTGAAATATGATTAGCACCTGGTTCAAACTACATTTGCCTTTTGTATTGCATGTATGTTACTCATTAAAATTATGTGGCTCCCTAATATGTTTCATTACCTTTCATATTAAACATTTCCTCTCCTAGCCAAATGCATTCAAAGATTAACAAAATCATTCTTCATCCTGTGATCTGAAAACAGACCAAGGTTATACAAGGTAAAGTTATATGCATCCAAGAGCAAGGAAATATGGTGTGTTCATGACTCAGAGATCTAGTCAGTGGCATTAAAATCCAGTCACTCAGCACAAGGTTCAATGATCCTTAAATAGCCTGGTAGCCCAGAAGATTCAGACTGTAATGTTTCTTCTCCATGGTGCTTAGAGGGCATCTGCGCCCTAAACACAATATATCATTATCCCAGAATGTATTTTTTTCCTTGCAAAAATGATCCCTACACAGGTTCATAGGTACTTACTAGGCTAATGATCCATGAGGATTTTCAGAAGCTTAGCCATGCATTCCCAATAAGTTTCTACCCCTAGTATTCTACTGTGATTAACCCAGGGCCCCTTGTATTATGAGTATGAATAACCCAGGGCCAGGTAGACATTTATATGTTACGCCTGCCCATAAGGGACAAGGATGCCAATCCAGGGTGAACTATCCATTCATCCAGGTTTCCAAGCCATACTGTTGCATTTTTGAAAGCATTTATTTAATTTTGTGAAAAAAATCATCATTTCTCTGTTCTGGTTGGTTTCTAGTTTATGGTTTCCTTTAAGTCACCTTGCAGAAAGGCAAATTAGCCAGGGACTTAGTTGTTTGGTATTAATTTGCACTTGAGAGTTACTTTTGCTGTGCTTTTAAATTAAGAAATTCCAGGATCATCCATCTTGTGGCAGAAGGTGTTTATCTGGTTTCTCTGAGTTGGGAAGCCCTGCAGTCAGCTCAAAGTGGGTTCCTTTGTTTGCCAGAGGGTACAGGATTAGGTTTTCAGCTTTTTTCTGTCTGCTGTAAATTAGGTGCATTTGTGTGGAGGTGCTCCCATGCAGCAGTGGTTAGCAGTCCCTGCAAATGCTTAGACTGTAAAATTTACCTATAAAGCTAGTATTTAGGACTTTAACCTGTAACACCATAAGGCTTTGCACAGAAATTAGCCTAGGGCAGCTAGCTAATGCATCAAACAGCACTAATATTAGATCATAGCACTATCTAACATCTAGCTTTAACCATAGACACCACTCAGGAGACCCCTGTAGAACCAGTTCCTAAACCACAATAGCCCAACCCTCATACAGGCCCATACAACATGGATATGCAATTTTCTAATGTCTCCTTGGCCAGCTTGGTAGAGATGGTCATCCTGAGACAATGTAGCAGATATATCATTTACTCAGACATTAATCCTTAATGAAACTAACTCAGTATGTGAGAGGTGTACATACAAACAAGGTTGTCAAGAATATGTGCACTACATCCTTCACATATACCACTCTCACCGCATATAATCCTTCTTATGCTAAGGCACTTAAAAGAAATCTTTCCAAACCTCAAAGACCTCCTAAGCTGTCAAACAGCAACACTTATGCTCAGCAACCACTAAAGTACACAACAAAAAGCAACACCAAACACCATACATAAGCCTGCACCCAAGGGTTCCCCAAGAACAAAGCCCATAATGCAAGCAAATACTTTACCTAGTACTGTTGTTACAGGGGATTCCATTGTATGACACACAGATGCACATCTCACCAGGCTAGACAAGGAGAAGATAACGGTTAGTTGCCTGTCTGGAGCCAAGATCCACAATATCACGCATGCACTGAAGTCACAGGTACCAATATGATTCTATCATAGTTAATGTGAGTGTAAGTAACCTGAGATGTATGTCACTGAACTATATGAAAAGAGACATTATGGATCTCTTGGAATATGTGCCTTGCATTGAGCAGCATACTAACCTCACCAAGGATGATGCCACAGTATTAACATAAAATTATTGATTTTAATAATTGGCTTAGCTTCTGTTGTCATTCCAGGGGGATCCACTATCTATCAGCATGAGAGAACATGGTTAACAGACCACATTGCTTTGCTAAGGACAGCCTACACCTGCCCCCTGGGCTTCTGGATATTTGATTATTACATTTTTTTGGAACATTTTACCTGTTGAAATCTTTCATCTTTAAAACACTAGCAATAGAAGTAATATCATTAACACCAGGTGGCACAGAAGCATTTAAATAAATTTGCCACCAGTATTCCTTATTTTCTAATAAAACTTTCCAAGGGCCCAAGTGCCTTATCTCATCTGCTTGAATGGGTTTTGGTGAATATTTTTTATCTATTATGATGGTCATGTTTTTTTCAAACAAGTAAAAGGGGTAGCTATGGGGTCCTCCCTGGGTCCACTCTATGCCAATACAGTTATGGTGATGTGGGAGACAAAATATCTTTTCAGTTCCCCTTTTATGACCCACATTACGTTGTATACCCGATTTCTTAGAAATTTATTTGTTATGGGGGGGGGGGTCCTAGAGAACTTATACCAGAATTTATTGATTACCCTAATAAGACCACTGAGTTTTGGCTTTTTCTTATGAAATAGAGGATATGAGTATTGCTTATTTTGATGTCTGTTCGACTAAAGATTTAGAGAGAGGTTACTTAAATCTACTGTTTTTAGGAAGAACACCTATTCAAATAATTTTTTGCACTGTTCTAGTAACCATCCCTATTATGTTAAGAAGGCAGTAGTCAAAGGCCAAATGGTGCGGGCTGCAAGGATGGTTACATTGATGGATGAGTTTATCAATGAGGGCGGATGTTTTTAAATAGGGATTATCCTATGTCTCTCATAGAGTCTGTAACCTCTGAGGTTATTACTAAGAAAACTTCTAGGATTTATAATCCCCTGTTGAGACAACCCGTTGATCTTGCAGAGACGGTACATTTTAAGGAAGTCTTAGATGTTGGAAGTGATTGTGTCGCACAAGGTGGGGGTGGCATATCCACTGTCTCTTTGATAGGGAGATTAAGTGAGAGTGGGGAAAATGTAACTAATGCCTTTAATACTCCATTTACTAATGATAGTAAAAGGATTTCAAGAATACTATGCAAAAACTGGGAATTTATCTCAAGTGACAGGGAGGTGAGTCATATATTGGGTCCCTGTCCCAAAATAATATATAAAAGGGACAGGAACCTGAAGGACTGGTGTGGTACTTTAACTTCTAATACACCTCGATTGAAAGGTAAAATGAAAAAGTGTGGATGTGTAATCAGTGCAGGTACATTTCAGAATGTGATGAAATCTCCTTAGGGGATAGACATAATTTACACATTTAGACATTTTAGTTGTGTCACTAAGGGTGTGGTATACACTGCAAAGTGTTTGAACTCTTCTGCCAATTATATAGGCAAAACAGGATGTAAATTCAAACAGCATATGTATGAACACATTTTTGACATTAGTAAAAGAAAACATACCAATGCCTTATTTAGATATGTTGAACAGTTTAATGATCATACCTTTGCTTTTGTTGTATTGGAACAAGTAAAGGAGAATCCCAGGGGGGTCCTTGGAAAGTTTTATTAGAAAATAGGGAATATTGGTGGCAAATTTATTTAAATGCTTCTGTGCCACCTGGTGTTAATGATATCCCTTCTATTTCTAGTGTTTTAAAGATGAAAGTTTTTAACAGGTAGAATGTTCCGAAAAAATGTAATAATTTTGTTATGGTTCTTGGTTGGGGGAAACTGCTGGTGTGGAATCTTCTGGATATTTGCTAAAACTTAAACCATTCTCTTAGAGACATTTTTAGGCAATGACAAAAATGACAAAACTATCAACACAGAAAAAAAAAATCAAAGCAACCTTAAGGTGTTACTGCTGAGTGCTAGGAGCCTAAACAGGAAACTCCACACCCTACAAGCTCACCTCACGCTGAAGAATGTAAACATCTGCACTACTACCAAGATTTGGTTAAGAGACACAGAAAGTATTCTGGCAGTGCAAGTACCTTCCACAGATTTAGACTAACAGCAAGCACAGATAGAACCTAAAGATAGAGGTAACAAGATCTACAGTAACAACAAATGTAACGCTAGGTTGGTTAAACAGGATGATTCTCTGGAGTTCATCTATATCTAAGTCACCATAGACAAAGTCCCTTCACCTTCTATGACCCAGGAAGCTCACAACTCATACCTAGACCTACTAGAGGTTGCTCACCAACCAACCAAATACCCTATATGTGGGTGACTTTAACTACCTAATGTACACTGCCTCTAATTCTCAGCCTCAGTGCTTTCCTGGACCTTATCGACACGAGCACCCTGGACCAGGTAGTGCCCACACTAACCAGAGGATCTAACATAATTGACCTGGTACTTACCAACACTGCACCCCTTCCATGTCATGTGCTCTATAGTGAAATTAGATCACAACGCTGTCTCCTTTGAAATAAAATTTAACTCAGAAAACTCACCTAAACCCATAACAGTTAAGAATTATTCTAAAGCAAACTACATCCTGTTATGTAATGGTTTGCCACAATTCAAGGCTGCCACCAAATCCCAAGAAAACAGCCACCTAGGCAGAAGTATTCATAGAAAACACGTGCAAACACATTAATGGCTGCATTGAACTGACCAGAGGTAAGCCCAAAGCTAACACCAGAAACATACCCCACTGGTGGAATCCTCACCTCTATGGGGTATATAGCAAAAGGAAAAAAGTCATGGCCAAAATCAGAAAAAGCAATGCTCATAGAGACAAAAGCTCTTTAATTCAACTAAACAAGAAACTAAGTGGTCTAATTAAGTCCAATAAGGCCAATTATGAGGTCAGGATATCCTCCCAGGCTACGAACAATCACAAGGACTTCTTCAGCTATGTTAGGAACATTAAAAGTAATATTCAGCAGTTTGTAGAACTGGTTGTAAATGGCACCACCCTCACTGACCATGGAAAAAGACTGAATTCACTGACTGATAAATTTTGCTCATCTTGCTCACTATCCTTTGTGAAATCACTTCCAGCATATTCCCCTCCAGCTAACAACAGGGAGCAGGTCCTGGAGGAACTTGCTAAGGCTAAAAACACTACTTCAGTGTGACCAGACAATATCTCCTCAAATAGAACATGATCTATCAAGGCCATTTGAAGCACTCCAAGTACAGTCTCAAAACAGATTGCGTACCAAGTGAATCAAGACCACAATGGTTATCCCTCTTCATAAGAGTGAACCATCAACTGACCCAGGGAGCTACAGACCCATTTGTCTGACAAGCCTAATATGCAAAGCTATGGAACAAATTATCATGGAAGTGATCAAGGACATTGGCAACCTACAGACAATGGACTCTTACTAATTTGACATTATTAAGGGAAGGTCATGCCTACTTAACCTGGAAGATTTCTTTGAGAGGATCACCAAGGCAAAAGATGAAGGGAAATCAGTGCATACCACCTACCTTGAACTGGCCAAGGCATTTGATACCATATCCCACTCAGCATTGTTGACAAACTCACTGAATAAGATATAAATCCCTACAAACTCAGTGGATTACCAGCTGGTTCGCAGACAGGACACAGGAAGTTAGGATCAGTGAGACTACCTCCATCAAGAGAACAGTCAGCAGCGGAGTACCTAAGGGCTCAATGCAGGGCCCACTCATGCTTGGCATCTACTTCTCGGAAGTTAAGGCTTAAGGGAAGTAAATATTGCGGGAAGAAATAGCCAGGGAATTGTTATGGCTAGGCTTATATAGGCCCTAGGGCTAATAGCCTGGTACCAACCTATGAACTTATGTCAAAGGCATCTGGCTCACCAAGTTCACACATGACTGTAAATTGGGAGCTATTATAGATTCCCCCCATGACACCAACATCCTGCAAGAGGGCCTAACACAGACAAATGACAGGTAACAAAGCCATGGAATAAAGGTCAATGCTAAGAAATGCATTACAGTGCCCTTTGGGAAATCATCCACCCAAGCCAATTACTCCACAGATAAAACACCCCTAAGAGACGACCTGGTAGTTAGGGATCTGGGAACATATGTACTTGGTAATCTGGTCTTCAACCAACACATAACCAAGATAGTAAGAAAATCAGTTTATGTCGCCCAGCTTATAAGCAAGGCCATGACATCCAGGTCTGAGGAAGTTGTATAATACAATCTACTCAGCCCTTATCAGACTCATCTTTGAGTACAATGCCCCCTTTGACATGTACCTAACCAGAACCTTGCAAAACCTAGAATACTCACAAAGGTTCCTTACCAGGAGAATCCATGGTATGAATGCCTTGTCCTGCACTGGTCTCCTTAAGGCCTTATCTCTGTACTCAGTCTCTTTTATGCTGCTGTGATACATTCTATGCCTGGCACATAGGAAATCATCAAATTCAGCTGTCTTTTACATCTGCAAAACAAACAACAGAAACACCAGATCCAAGGACCTGAACTTCACCTGCGACATAAATGGTACATGCTGGAGAGACCAATACATGTCTCAAAAGATTCCTGCACTATGGAATAGGCTCCCAATCAATGCAAAGCAGGGTTCATCCCTGACAATATGCAAACAAAAGCTCTATCATTAGATGGGAAATTGGAAATTCACCCCCCCCTCCCCCAGACTGGCTCCCATGTCTCTGATGGACAGAAGTCGACAGTAAGTGAAATAATCCCCTACTAACACCCCCCGCACAAAACACTTAGCCACCTCCTTGCTGATATACTCCACCAATTACACACCCAAGGTACTCGGGGACAAAATTGGGATAAATTGCAAGGCGAGGCTTATAAAGACTGTGTGGTCATTATACTAGCAAAAACCTATGAACCTATGAAATATAGTATGACTCACAAGGCAATCTGAAAAGATGTTTAATATCTGGTTCAAACTACATCTGTCCTTTGTATGGCATGTATATTAACCTTTGTGTTAAATTTCTGTGCTTTTTACCCTTTCTTTACCCTTCTCAACATGCACCATGGTAGGTTTGCATGAAATGCTGTGATACTTTCTTGTGGAATTTGTGTCCTTGGCTGTTGCATCCTGTTTCCCAGATAACTGAGCAGATCAAGCTACGTAAATCTGTTGATGGACTAAATGAGTATACAGTATGTAGGAGAGCACTTTAGATGAAGAAGTTTCTACATTTTCAAAAGGCCAACTTGTTTAATCTGTTTTCATGTGAAGCTGAAGCAAACAAGATTAATGAAGGCATGAGAACTAAAGGAGGTGGTGTATCAATAATCATTAAAGATAAATACATCTCTAGATCATTTAAACAGCACAATTCCCTTTAATTACTTCAGGTGCAATTGATTGTAGGTAAGACACCTCTTCAGGTCATTGTCAGCTATAGGACCCACTCCATGAATCAGGACATTCATCCAGCCTACTTCGATCTACTTGAGACAATCAAAATACAACCAAACACCCTGGTTTTGTTGGACTTTAATTACACATCCATTGACTGGGTAAATTGTACATGCTCTAACTCACTTGCCCAAAGGTTTCTGAACTTCGTTAACTCCAATGCCCTGGACCAGCTGGTGGACACACCCACAAGGGGCTCAAACATCCTGGATCTGGTGCTCACTAACATGAGGGAATGTTGCACCACCCCCAGTGTGTGGCCATTTCTGGTGAGATCTGACCACAAATCAGTCTTGTTAGAAGTAAATATAACAGAAGTCCCCCCCCCCCCGCAACAACAAAACTTAAAAACTTCTTCAAGGCTAATTATAACCTCTTATGTGACGACAATGTGACTAAATTTTTAGATGACTGCAAATTAGGAGCTGTCAAAGAATCTTACACTGACACAAATGTTCTCCAGTAGGGACTGACACAGACAAACAACTGGTGTCAGAGTCATGGACTAAAACTAAATGCCAAGAAATGCATAATAGTATCCTTTGGGAAGTCATCCATCTCCGGTAACTATCATATTGACAACACACCCCTTAGAGTTGACCCAGTAGTAAGGGACTAGGGACACACACAGATAGTAATCTATTCTTTGATCATCACGTGTTTGCAGTGGTTAGGAAATCATTCATGTTGCGCAACTTATAAACAAAGGTAATGCATCTAAGTCCAAGGAAGCCATTGTTCCACTGTATTTGGCATTCATCAGACCTATCACTGAGTACAATGCCCCTTTGGTATGTACCTAACCAGGTATATCCAACAAATGGAACATTCACAGAGGTTCCTCACTAAAAGAATACAGGGCGTAAGAAATGTATCCTATGCAGACCACCTCAAGGTCCTATCCCTGTATTCTGCCTCCTACAGGCTTTTAAGGGGGGATCTATGCCTGGCATACTGGGCATTGTTAAGCCCCACTCTGATGGAGTTCCTGCATATCCACAAAACAAACAGTACCAGAATTACCCATTCTAAAGACTTAAACCTTGCCTGTGATATAAATAGGACCTGCTGGAGAGATAGATATGTATCTCAGAGACTACCCCATCTATGGAACAGGCTATCCAGCCATGTGAAGCAGAGTTCCTCCCTAATCGAATTCAATGCAACTTGGGCAATTGGATGAAAACAGGAAATTCATCCCTCGTTTGGCACCTATGTCTCTGATGCAAACAGGTAACCTGTATATGGTTCCTCTCCCAGGCACATGCTTACACTTATCAAGGGTATTCTAGGGTATCAGAACTTGTCAGGGATTTGGGATGCATAGCTAGGCTTAAAAAGGCCCTTGTGGTTGTTAGCCTAGTAGACACCTATGAACCTATGAACGTAAATAGCTTCATAGCCCTTCCCCCACTGATGGAACAGACATCCCTGGTTTGGCACCTATGTCTGTAATGGACACAGGCAACCTGTAAATGTTTCATCTCCCAGGCCCTAGCTTGTAAATGTTTCATCTCCCAAGCCCCTACTTACACTTATCAAGGGTATCAGAGGGCCCTTGTGGTTGTTATCCTAGTAAACACTTATAGGTTCATAGGTTCATAGGTGTGTAAGGCCCTGGAGCCTTTACAAGCCTAGCCCATAGGATTAACCTGGTATCGTGCCACCTGACCTTAGTTCCCAGTGCATCTGTCGAGTAGAGCCACTGGAGTGATCCCCGGGGTGAATTTTCTATTTTCCATCCACTCCTCAAGATTTCTCTTGAAGAGGGCCAGTGAGGTGCTCTGTTTGACATGTATGGGAAGTCTATTCCATAGCATGGGCAGTCTCTGGGTTATGAACCTGTCCCTCCAGCATGTTCTGTTGATTGTGGTAATGAGGTAGAGGTCTCTGGAGCATGGAGTGCAGAGGGATTGATATTTCTTTAGATGTAGCATTTCTAACAGAGCTGGGTCAGACATGGCTTTGTAAGTCAAGCAGAGATCGCCTCTAAGTACGCGATATGAGACAGAGAATAGTTGGACTTTTTTGAGTCTGTCCATATAGGACAAAGTGTAAAACCATTGCACAGAGATAGACATGTCTCTACTGCTGTAATGGTAAATATTTACACATACACACACACACACACACACACACACACACACACACACACACACACACACACACACACACACACACACGCACACACACACACACACACACACACACACACACACACACACACACACACACACACACACACACAACACAGAGAGTTGCCTGTTGTGAGATTAGAACCCCTACCTATCTAGCAGCACATACTACAGCTTGCAGTACGTATCACATGCATCACAGAGATTACTTGAACCTATGAACCTATGACCCTATGCTGAGTTATACACCAATGCATAACTGTATTGCTCTGACGTACCTGATAGAACCAAAGTAAGATCATCAAGGAAAAATAAACCTGTCTGGTGGACAACTACCATTAATAAACTATACAATAGGAGAAATATATTGCTGTCTAAGAGTAGGAAGGAGTGGCATAAAACTGGAAACACTCCCTCCTCAACTTAAACAAGCAAATAAGACTCCTAGTGAAGTCCTCCAAAGCTAACTATGAATCCAAATTAGCTTCCCTAACTAAGGATAACCACAAGGCATTCTTTAGTTACATCCATAACCTCAAACATAAGGCCCAGATTTGTGCTGAACTCATAGCTAATGGTACTGCATATACAGAATCTGCGGATATAGCAAACCTGCTGGCTGACAGGTTCAGTGAAACTTCACTCCCCTGTCCCCGCCACGTATACACCAAAGCATCCCTAACACCTGCCCCCCATCTAGTATCTCCAAGGAGCAGGTCTTAAACACCCTCTCCAAGGCCATAAGTACAGCCTCTATGGGACCAGACAACATCACGGGCTGTGGGCACACTTTTCAATCACAGCCTAAGCACTGGCTTTGTCTCAGAGTAATGTAAAACAGCTACCATCATTCCTTTGCACAAAGGGGGTGCATCTACAGACCCCAAAAACTATAGACCTATTAGCCTGACCAGCCTTTTTTGTAAGGCTATGGAATGAATCATCATGGACCTTATTAACAAAGATATAGGAAATCTTCAAACACTCAACCCCACTGTATTTGGCTTTGTCAAGGGGGAGATCATGTCTGTTAAACTTGGCAGACTTTTTGAGACAGTCACCAAAGCCTAGACAAGGGCAAATCTGTGCATATGGCCTACCTAGATGTAGCCAAGGCCTTTGATACAATCCCCCACTCGGGCATCATTGATAAGCTCACTCAGATGGGTATCAACCCATATATTGTCAGGTGGGTTGCAAACTGGCTCATTGATAGAACTCATGTGTTCAAAATAGGGGACTACACCTCCTCCAGCACACCCGTAACCAGTGGTGTTCCACAGGGATCACTTCTGGGACCCCTACTGTTAGGAATCTACTTCTCCAAAGTACAGGCTAAAACTATAGGACTATAGCTGACAAAGTTTCCTAATTACTGGAAAGTGGGAGCAATCACTGAAACCCCTAGTGATGTCAACATCCTGCAAGAAGGTCTTACACAGACTAATACCTTGTGCCAATGTCATAGCCTTAAACTTACAGAAAAAATATGCATTACTATCCCCTTTGTCAAGTGTGATGTTCCTGTAAAATATCACATCAATAGCAATAACCTAATTACACAGTCAGTGGTGAGAGATCTGGGCACACAGGTCGACAGCAACCTTAACTTTGATTACCATGTGTCCAAAGTGGTAAGAGTGATATTTTACATTGCGCATTGCTCCAGAAAAAAAGAGGTTATAACCTCCCTGTACTCTTCCCTCATCAGGCCAATAATAGAGTACAATGCTCCCTTTGGTATGTTCCTTTCCAAACACCTACAGCAACTGGAGAGACCACAAAGGTTCCTTACAAAGAAAATTCAGGGTCTTCAAGATCTGTCTTATGCGGACAGACTGAAATCATCACTTTACTCTGTGGTGTACAGACTGCTGACAGGCAACCTGTGCCTTGCATATAGAACAATCGCTGACCCAGCTTTAATGGAAATGCTGCACATTTGTTAGTCAAATGGCACACGGGTCACTTGCTCAAAGGACCTTAAGTTGGTATGTGACATCAGCAGAACTTGTTGGAGAGCCAGATTTGTCTCACAGAGGTTGCCCCTCCTTTGGAACAAGCTTCCTATTCATATTAAACAAAGCCCCTCATTGGCCCTATTTAGGCATAATTTGAATGATTGGATGGGTAACCAGAAATTCACCGCAGGGGCTCCACCTGTGTCCTTTTTGGAAAAGGGCAATAGGGGCTGATTTCAGTGGCTGCTTGAAACAGACACCCTTGAGAGCATGGGTTGAACTTGGCTAGGCTTGTAAGGGTTTGCAGGAACATCACCCTTGAATGCAAATTTGTGTTAAAGATGATAAAAAGCATACATGGCATGACTGATTGCAATGTACAGTCTGTCTAGAAATTCTTAAATAAAGTACTTTTTCAGAGTACTTCCATTTTAGGTAAATGGATGCTCACAGATAACTGGATGCAGAGGAAACAGCAAAAAATGATGCTGTTAGGGACACATGCAGTATGGGAGAAAGAAGCTAATAAACAAAAAATGAACTCAGGTCAGTATGGCAGTCCCATCAGATTGTTTAGTCAAATGTGAAGTCAACGAGGCACCAACTGCATGAATCAATGCTTCAGTTCTGAACTTTTGCATTTTTCTTTTTTAACAGAAATCATTGCTGATATGGTTTCTATTTGTGCAATGCCAGTGATTCATTTTTATAAGGATTTTCTTTTTTCTCCACAGTTGTACATGAAGTTAGTGTGTGTGTGTGTGTGTGTGTGTGTGTGTGTGTGTGTGTGTGTGTGTGTGTGTGTGTGTGTGTGTGTGTGTATATATATATATATACAGTGTATATACATATATATATATATATATATATATATATATATATATATATATATATATCTACGTTGAATGACTGAAATTACAAAACTTCGAACTCATACAGTCAGGACCATATGATCAAAGTTTTGTAATTCTGAACATTAAAAAAAAGAAACAAAAACAAATTAAAACACATATATGCAGGGGGGCAAGACCCCCTGCACCCCCCAGACTCCCTGCTATTAAAATATACCAACTCCGAGATCACACTACAGCATCAAAAGGGAATATTCCCATTCTGCGCTGTATGGAGATCTCAATTTAAGTGTTCAAAGTTTTAAAACTTCAATCATATGGTTTTGGTCATATGAAATTCGAAGTTCTAAACTTCGATCACTTAAATAGGACCTATGTGTATATATATATATATATATATATATATATATATATATATATATATATATATATATTTTTTTTTTATTTATACAGTGTGTATGCATATGTGTGTGTGTGTGTGTGTGTGTGTGTATATATATATATATATATATATATATATATATATATATATATATATATAGATAAAGTAAGAAGATATAGGTGCAAAGTCCTCCACACTGGGTTGTTGAGGGCTTGCAAAAACTGCTTTTTGAACATTTCTGATTGAGTTGAAGGTTCTTCTGGTACTTTTTGCCAGCTTCAACCTTCAACAAAATGTAGAAGAACCTTTTGGGACAGAACAAATACAAAATAATGCTAGCAACCTGGTTCATAAAAAAACATATTCTAAAATTTTGTGCCGACTGAAACTCCAAAGACAAAACCCAAAATGTTAATTTCATAATTGTAAATAGTTTCTAGATACATCTCTTTGTTCTACTATTTCCACATAGCCTCCTATTTGTTTACTGCATTTTGATACATTTGAAAATAACTAATATAATTTTATTATTTTCTTTTTCTTCTCATTTGTAAAACTGTACGCTTGTACTACTATAAGCTAAATGTGTAAACCCTGTATCTCTATGTATCTGTATAAATGATTAATCTTCTTATAAAATTGTATAGTTGACTCTTTGTACTATACTAGTTTTTCTCCATGGGCCTCCACTGAAAAGGGGTCACTTCTAGTACCCATTTGGGCAATTTTGGAAAACAAATGCAATTAAATAAATAAATAAACAAATAGTTGCTCTGGTGTCACCTTATGTAATTTTGGCATCCTACTTAATGAGTTATTCCTAGAAATTGTTATGTTTATATTACTTTTTTAAGCCATAGCACTGTAAAAATAATTTCTGCAGTTTGCTTTCTTTCTTCTTTCACCAATATGACACTATGAGCCTTATTTGCATATTCTGCTCCATGTTACTGCAATCTGCATGCAGTAGAGTAAGTTGTCATACCCATGTTTACAATGCAGTAGAAGGCGGAAAAGCTTATAGGGCCTTTTGTGAATGATGTAAACAGAGCAACCCTTCAATATAAATTCACAATGCGCTTGTTTGAAAGTATATGAAATTGTGGCAATTTTGGCAGTAGATAGGGAAAACTAGCAACAGACGGGTAATTGTAGAGCTACGTTTAATTGCAACAACTTGAGTAACCTCTTAAAAGGTGTTTAGTACCATTACAGTAACACCATATAACCTGCTACATGAAAACTGGGTCTTGACTGAGTGTCCTTTTCCGAGTTCAGATACCAAATAAAACAATAAACTATATTCACCTTTGTTTTAGAAATGAAATTACAGTAGATGATTTTCAACAACAAAAATATGCATGCAATGAATTACCTGTATGCTTAAACAGAATTGTGTTTCTGTGGCTCACTCCATAAATGTTCTCAGCCCATATAGTTAAATTGTAGAAGAATTGTTTGAAAGGTCCAATAAATAAAGCAGATGTATCTTCTGATATTACCTGCTGCAAGACAGAGAACGTGCCAGCCTCACTTAGCTGAATTGTGTAGTTGTTGATACAGGGTGACGGTGCCCACACAGCTAGTACTGACCCATTCAGGAAGGATGTCACTGACACATTAGCTGGCGTATCTGGCACATGCCCTGAGTGAGAAATTATACCATATCATTCACTGTATATCTCTGAATTTATGAATAGTAAAACATGCCAGTAACATTTCTTTTACAAGTCACATTATTAAAGACTGACATACTTTCTTCAGTACATTAAATGCAAAACTGCAGGAACAGAGGAGTCAGCCAGCCTAGGAAATTACCTCATTAATAGCACACCTCTAAGGGTAGAACCAGTAGTCAGGGATTTGGGTATGTATGTATGTAGACAGTAACCTGGATTTTGACCATCATGTGTCTAAGGTAGTAAGAAAATCATTCTATGTTGCTCAGCCTAGAAGAGTATGGCATCTAGGTCCAAGGAAGTCATTGTTCCACTGTATTCGGCCCTTAACAGGCCCATCATTGAGTAGAATGCCTTCTTCAGAATGTACCTGACCAGGCACATGTAACAAATAGAATGCCCACAGATGTTTCTCACAAAAAGAACACAGGTCATAAACAGCATGTCTTATGCAGATCACCTCAAAGCCCTGTCTGTATACCATGTTTCCTATATACTATGGCGTGGTGATCTATGCCTGGCATACAGAGCATCCTTGGATCCAACTCTGATGGACCTTTTGCATATCTGCAAAATGAATAGCATCAGAATTACTCAAGCTGGGGATTTAAACTTTCCTTGCAACATGTTGGAGGGACAGCAATGTAGCTCAGAGAATTCCCCTTCCCCTTCTCTGGAACAGGCTTCACATCTATGTGAAACACAGCTCTTCCCTAACCCTGTTCAAGAGAAACCTGAACCAGTCGATGAGAAATCAGAAATACACCCCTGAGTCTAGCACATATGTCTCTAATGGACAGAGGCAGCCTGTAAATCTTGTCCTAGTTTACATATTCTTCTTAAAACAACTACTAAGAAACAAATTTACGGGATATAGTCGGGATGCTTGGCTAGGCTTATAAAGGCTCCAATGGTCATTAGACCAGTATTAGACTAGTATGTATCTGTGAACTCCTGAACCTATTTGGGAAGTATGGTTTACTATCAAAATGTGGAACGGCACTTAGCGAAACTGGGATGGCCGAATGCATGTTTTCCAGTTTCCATAATACCGATCCGAAAATGTTCAAATCCTCATTAGCGAATGGTTGTGTGCATTCAGTAATGAGGGATCAACATTCTGATAACAGATCACACTACAATGGGGATCGGGAAATTTACCCTTTTCTTCACTGTAGTGTGATCTTGGAATTGGAATATATTATATGCAGGGGGTGTGGGGGATGTAGCCCCCCACATGGGAGGTACAGAGGGACTTTCCCCCTGCAAAACTGTAAAAACTTGTGCTGTAGATGTATAATTCCTACAGCAGCTTCAGCACAAGTAAGTGAGGGTCTGGCGTCACCTCCTGACATTTCGAATAAGTTTGAATGTGGATGTCGAGGTGATGATTTTTGACATTCCCAAATTTGAAATATCAGTTCGGTTAATTAAATAGATTTTGTTTTGAGAGTCAACATTTTGATAGTAAACTGGGAAGTATTGAAGTACAGTAGTGACAGCAAAAATAAATATACTTTTTGTCCTTGTAACTTCATTTTCTAGTGGGTAAGAGTTTCTAACTGCCTTATTTTCAGGCCATTGTACTGATGCTTGCATGCTTACACTGTTGGCCTAGGGATGCCAAGTGCCTAGCTTAGTTCATGTGCCAAGTCAGTCAAAATATCAGTTTTGTTTTTTTTGCATGGCCTACTCTAGGCATGCTATAGCCTTCCCTAAACCTATTATGCATAGATATAGGAAGATATTAACTTTCTTTTGGTACCAGCTGGGCACTCTGCCCTGGGTTTTTACAGAAAGCATTCTAGCTGTGCAAAGTCAAAAGTGAAATGGTGGCATTTTTCTGAAAGCGAGATTTATAGGGTAAGAATCAAACATGCAACATGACAGCAGGCAGCTCAGATAGCTGTGAGGTTATGCACTGAGTGTAGCATAGCCATGTGCACACAAAAGTCAAAAGGAAGCAAATGCTCATACTTGATAATGCTTGTGCATGTTTTGCAAAGCTGAGTGTGACATTACAGGGCTGTGCACATGAGGACAATATTGTGATTCTTAGAGCTTTTGACAGAAAGCCTCATTCAACTGTGAACTTCACAAACTAAACTAAACAAATGAAACGGTGAATGCTTTGCCATTTTCTGAGCCAGTGTTTACCACATTTTTCTGAATTCCATCAAAGACAAAGTAAAATCAATAAATATATTGAAAGTGGAAATACATCAGGTAAAGGTGTTCATATACAGAAATATGCAGAATATTCCCATAAAATAAAGGCTAGGATGGACAGCACATTCACAATGCCAGTAAGAAGTATTTCAGTGTCCTCCATGCTTTAGTGTGAACCTATACAGCTAAGAACATTTGTATTAGATGCTCCAAACAGTACAACTGTGTCTAGCAACATTCCGGGTATCTGGCAACTGAAATGTACAGGACCACTGTGCACTCACAGGACTGAATCTAATCGCACACACCCTTGCACACCTTGTAGGCCACACCCCCAAATATTAATAAGTGTACTCAGACATACCATGCATTTACAAGCTACTGCCGTGAAAATGCATATGGCAAACTGCACTTCTTAGAAGAAAGTCTCACACACACGCACACACATGCGCACACATGCGCACACATACACACAGCCACTTTGCAAAATTAAACAGAGTCACATAGTACTGTGAGGCACAGGTGGGGCATGGAGCGTACTCCATATATTATAAGGCAATCCCACAACTAGTAAAATCTACTGATTACTCCTGAGGTCAACATGTCACAGCAGCAGGGAACAAGACACAGGTGTTATAACTTCACACCTGATGAAAACCATAGCCGTATGAAAGCACTTAAGATCTCTTTAGTAATGGGGATCCTAGCCCGACAGTGCATGCTAAAGTATGCAACCAAGGGCTGGCACACATACATGCCAATTGAGGATGAAACTGGACATTGGCACAGTGTAACAAGAGAGCAAATGACATGGTATTCCACGTCTGGAGTAAAGCCTGACACAATGCCATTGCTTGTAATGTCAGTGGTGGGCCTTCTTTCACAGGGTAAAGCCTGACACCTGATTTGATATACCCTTGTAGTGATGATTTTAATGGTGAGGAGGATAGCACAGACATTGCCCAAGGTGGCATGGATAATGGCAGAGTGGACCATCCATCATGTGTCTACAGCTTCTAGAGCACATCAGTATATTCAGTTTCAAGTGGAACATTAGGAGAACTACTGAACTTGTGGTCATATAGCATTAGTGCATACTTTTATGACTGTTTTGCTAACAGGTACATCAGGATTATTGCTGATCCTTCAACACATGGTATGTACCACACACTGCATTTTCCTTAAATTTACTTGTACCGTTAAATGTATAGGAGCTAGTGTATGTATGGGCAGTATATTACACAATGGTAAAATAATTTGTGGGGTGTTCACAGGTCTGCCAACAACTGCACCAGCAATGGTAGAGTATGGAGCAGAACTCCAGGCTGATTTGACAGCCATGTGACAGTTGACAATGATGCCATTACTCTCATACTTATGACACAGTGTAAGGACAGTGGCACACAATCCCATCGTGAACTGGCAGGGACTCCACCCCCATAGCAGAGAAAGACTCCACCAGGGGTAATCCTGGCCCACAGATAGTGCACCATGGACATATGCCCTCACTCCATAAAGAACCACCTCTCACAGTTAAACGTAGAACCTTTGGAGTTGGACAGAATAGTGTCAGAGGTTGGAATACCACCATACCGCCTGTATACAGGAGTTCCAAATGAACTTCATGACTACAGACTGAATTGTTGGCAGACCTGTGAACAAATGGCAAACTATTTACTACTGTGTGCTGTACCTACTTGTTTAGAACCCAGGTTCAGTCACACAGTCCTAAACCATCACTGTTAAGGGAATCAGCAACTGCTCCTGGGACATTGTGGAAGAAGACTAGTGTGTGCATGTGTGTGTCTGCCTGTGTGTACATGTTCTGGCTTGTGCATGTAATCTTGTTTATTTTAGGGAGTGTTTTCTTTTTTCTCATTTTTACATGAATGGGATTGTTTTTCTAAGCTAACAGTTATCATAATAATGCCAGCAAGTGTGGATTTATTCTGGGCAGTTGAGACTATTCCTTCTTACAGGTAATACTGTATATTTTGCCATTGGGTGCATCTTGCTTTTTATGGCTCTCTGATTGTTATATTGATACATTTCACATATAACAATGCTGATTACCAAACAGGGCCAAGCTTAGCACCTATGGGCTCAATTTGGACTATTGTAGTGAGGTCCCTCAGTCGATGCCCCCATCTACTACATCAGTCCTCTCTCCACTTTCAGGTTTCCTGGACTATTTCAGATTAAGTATCATGAATATATGCCATTACTGTGAATTAAAAATAAAACAATATGTTTATTTGTTAGCTTAGATTTTGCCATAAGACATGTTAAAAAAAAAGAATTATTCTACTGAACTCCTAGATTACCCCAGATCAAATGTCTATTGTAGTTCCTCTCTCTGGGTCTACTTAACTAGTTCAGGCACAATATAAGAGACCTTTCTGATTGGCCACTGAGGCCCTTTTTCCTTGTTTCATCAGGTCGGTGCATGTTGGTTTACCAGTAAGCATGTTTCCAAACTCCTGAGGTACTGTCCTGATCTCCTGAACTTGGATAGGAGATAGTTGCAGACTTCCTTCTTGTCTCCACGGAGACTTCTTTTTTATTTTCTCTTTTTTTCTGTCTATTTCCTTTACACATTTCCTTCATCTGTCTCATGCCTTACTCTCTCTTTCACATCCTATGACCAATAATTGTACATACTTCAGATACTTTTTTCCTTTGTATGGTATTTTGATTATAAAAAATATTATACTAAATTATATTATTATAGTATGCAATAATCTTCTTACATATTTTACTGAAATAATTCTTGTTTCATGTCTACATTTGATTGTGCTCATTTAAGCTACATATTATCCTTGAGTGGAATACAGCATGGGGAATTAGCATCCAATAGTGATTTGTTTAAAAACAAGAGATACCTGCTTTCACCCTTGTCAGAGCTTCAACAGCTCTAAGTTATATACAGCACTAATTATGAAGCTCTGTAAACGGCAAACACGCTCATCTATAGTTTTAACTTAATAAACCATGATTTAAACATACAATATCAGCTTGAATCCTGTTTTCTTATTTTTAATAAAAATGCAAAATGATCTGTGATACAGATTGTCATGAAAGGAGATACTGCCAGCCCAGCTAGCTGGAATTTTGTAAATAATTATATGTCATTTGTGAATACCAACATGATTTATATAGAAGTGTGACAAATGGAGATACTGCCAGCATAGCTGTCTTGGAATTTTGTAAATGGTTATGTGTCATTTCTGAATGTGAACATGCTTCATGTAAGATACTTGTGTTACAAATGTATTAGAGCTGTATGTCATGTATATATCAAACTAGGTTTCTACAGACATGTGTTGTAAAGATGTTTTATAAAGTACTGAGATTAAGGATATATCCACAGTCTGCCCTGCTGGAAGAAAACAGAAATGTACATGCATTATTGAAACTGTTTAAATGTATATATTTTAACAGTAGAAACTGGAATACAGGAGTTTAACCTCAGTCTAGTAAATTTCAGAAAAATAGCTGACATTAAATTACTTTATGGCAGCAAGGAGATACAATGTCTAAAACTAGGGAACTTTCTGTATTGTCTTGGAAGTGTTTTATTGTTGTATGACTTCCAGCATCTACCATAGATCTGAGGAAAACCTTTGTCTATGTATTTTCACAAGTAGATGCTAGATTCCAGCAGTGAGGGTTCACCTGGGAGAATCAGATTACAAGAAATTATGTAATTCTGCAAGATATCCCAGCAGTAATATTTGAGATATTAATTTGAGGAGTCTCTGAGAGAGCCACAGCATTCTGTATTCTGTCTTGGACCAGACAACATCAAAATCCACTCACCACATCGGTCTTGCTCTGTAAGTAAGTTAACTAGGGTATAGTAATTCTCTTAGATTCAGTCAGGAATATAGCAAAGCTTAGTTTTGACATTTTTCTTCATTTATTGAGACTGGCCTGCAATGTTGTTTTAAATATTTCCTGTGATTTTAAACTGTGATGTCACTGTAAATATATATTTAGTATTGTCTTCTTTTTCAATATTTATTATTAAATATTTTTAAACCTTTAATTGTGGCTGATCTGTGTAGAGATGTTTAAGTTCTGAGAGTACTTGCATATTTATCTGGTGACACTGTGGGCCACTCTTAATAGCCTTGCTCTTGGTCAAACTACCATTTGTATTGATAGTAACATTATGCAGTAAGACTGGAACCTTTTGTTAAGGGTCTTAAAGTATCTGATAAGAAGCTGGCTGGTGGCAGGGATAACTACCTTATAGTCTGGGCAAAAGGAGACATAGCTAGTAAACCTGTGGCAGCCTTCCCCAGGTGTGTGTGTGTGTGTGTGTGTGTGTGTGTGTGTGTGTATAAATCAAACCTCAAAGAATGTATGTGTCAGCTACTTGGGTAGGGACACAAAGCACTGGCTGGACAGAGAGGGTGCTGGAGGTCTTGGCTTTGCCACTCAGCTGAGATATCAGCTCTATAGCTGTACCAGTGGGGGATCGGGAGAAAGAAGGAGAAACCAGCCCTGGAATGACTGCGGTCTCTGTGTGCTCTTAAGAGAAATTGCACTTGATGCAGAGAGCTGCATTTGGAAATACAGTGCGTGTACCTATCATCCTCTCAGTGTAAGTCCCCCACTGGTGCCAGTGGTGATGATTGAGACTCCTTGATTACCGGTTCAGTGGTGGGGTGTCACACAAATCTTACATAAGAGGTTTTGACAATGATATGCCGATATCAAGAGTAATCATTCTTGTACAATTAATTTTCCCTTTCTGAGTTATATTATAGATGCTAGCATTCTTAAGTAATTGAAGAACAGTTGCTTTTTTCCCCACTAACTAGCTTAACATTTCAAGTTTTCTTCACCTTTTAATTTTCTTGCTTACTTTCTGCAAAAGATTTTGTATTTGACATTATCTGCAGTTCCGAACAGAACCAGTCTTTTTGAACTAAAATAGCTTTTAAAAGTGTTTGGACAGTCACTGCAGTTTTGGTTCAATTAGACAGCTATTCCCTATATGTTTCAGGGGTCCAGTCACCTTTATCAGGTCTCTGATTTTGTCACTAGAACAGTATATTATGTGATTCAGCTACATCCCTTCAATACATCCTTTGAGTCCAATATTCAATGTCACTTTTCAATCAATGTCAGTTATCCTGGAAGTGCAGGCAGTGTGCAGGTACCTTAGTATTTCTTACAGATCCTTTGCTATAAATTATATATAATTGTAATCATTCCCTGCTGAAGTTTCCAGCTCATCCTAGGTGAAATCATCATGGTAAATATCTGTTATTATACAATTTCTGTTCCTCAGATATGAGGAATCAACCATTCAAAAACTCACATATCTTTCTTTAATGGTCATAAAATGGCATCCTCATGATAAAGAAGACCAGATGATTACTTTTCAAGAAAATTAGAACATGCAGCAGTTATAACAATGGCAAAAAAGTTCACAACCACCCCCAAAAAAACTATTTAAATGAAGTTATCTAAAAAGAGAAGACATACATTACTAAAAATAGAATGTACTCACATGCACACCACACTCAGGGCTGGATTCAGGAAGGTTGCTATGAGGTGTAAGCCTGGTGGCTTACAAATCATCGCAACTATTTCTAAATCAGAGACAGCCCTATCACCATAGTGGGCTCTCTCTGCAGCTTATCACAAATGCTAAAGAGGTATTACAAAGGAGTGGCTTATGCTAATTAGTCATGTGCACTACCCCTTCCAGAAATGCCTGCGGTAAAGCATTTATGTAGCTGGATGATTTAGAGAATTATTCAGATACATAGATTATCTTGGCTGGCTGTGCTAATGAACACAGAGAAAAGTTCACATTCACCCAATCGTGTTAGACAGGTAAGTGCTGGGGTGTATAACGAACAGGTAGGGGTG